>NW_028297122.1:193487-493487 GCF_055798465.1 Pogonomyrmex barbatus
CGCACGCACGCACGCACGCACGCACGCACGCACGCACGCACGCACGCACGCACGCACGCACGCACGCACGCACGCACGCACGCACGCACGCACGCACGCACGCACGCACGCACGCACGCACGCACGCACGCACGCACGCACGCACGCACGCACGCACGCACGCACGCACGCACGCACGCACGCACGCACGCACGCACACACACATCTTATTCATATTTTTTTTAGAGGTATGAGCAGCGCCAAGTGTTTTTACATAAAAATTTTTTTTATTTAAATAAAATTTTATCATTTATTTTATACTGTTACTTTATAATTCTTTCTAATAAAAACGTAGTAAAGCAATTTTGTGATATATAAATATTTTAAAGCTAAATAATTACTACCACTTGGGTTAGAAAAAGAAGTTTTTAATGGATAGAAAGATATACATATAATTTGGTTTTTATTATTTTTAAATTAAAGAAACTACTACTTGAGTTTTATGTTTTTAAAACAGTGGTTTATCAAATCTTTTATACGATTGAAATATATAATTTGACTAAAATGGACTTGTAGCTTCATGTTTGTAAGACTATAACTTGGCGCCAATTATTGATATCAAATCTTTTATATAAATTTTATATAATCATTTGAGTTGGCAATATCCACTATACTTGACACTCTTTTTTTATCTTTTTTTAAAAAAAAGGTAATTTTATAGTGTATATATATATATACCTAATAAATAAACATGGAATCTTATTATTTCATATATTCTATATATATATATATATATATATATATATATATATATATATATATATTGGAAGAAATAATCCATGCAATCCGATCAAACAATGTGTATATATATATATATATACACACACACACACACACACACACACACACACACATATATATTGTTATTAAATAGTTTAAGATCAATATAAGTTGGAAATTATCAAATATCAATCTTTAAATTCTTTATAAATTTTGCAATTATATATATATATACATATATATATATATATATATATATATATATATATATATGTGTGTGTGTATGTAATTGTCTAATAAATAGTTGATTAGAAATATGATTCAAAATTATAATATATGTATAGTTCTCTAGATATGTTATTTTAATTGACAAATTTTCATTTTTATTCGATTTGGAACTGATTTTTCTAGAATGATATAATAAGAGTATGTAGATAAGATTGAATAAAAGAATAATATCTTTGTTCTCTGATAAAATGAAAAATAGAACTTACCTGCAAAACAGACACAAACATGAGTTACACTTCGAAATTATTACAAATTGTCAAACTCGCCGCGAACGTCAACATCGTTGGCCACCACTCGGACGTGCAGAAAAAGAATAATAGTAGTATGCAATTTATTAATACTGCCTTTTTTACTAATATTTCCTTTTTAATTTTAATATATACGCGTATTTATTATTATATTGATACCCGAGAGGTCTAACCAAAAACACTACCGTGTTTACATCAATCAATTTTACATAAATCAGGTCGATAAATCAGGGTCACTGCAGGACCCAGCGAACATTGATTCGCTAGATTCTACAATAACCCTGACTTATCAGTCTGATAATCCGCTGGGTCGATAAGATTAATAATGACATCTCGTGACAGACGTTGCAGCCGTACAAAGGCGACGATAATGACGTTTCTTAAAAATTTCCAAATCGGACTTTGTGTAGCAATATCTCTGCTTGTAGCGCACGTAACAGAAAAATAAAAATATTTTTATTATGCAAGTCGGACTCAAGCTATCGATCAAACCTACTTAGAACTTGATCAGTATAGCCGTTATTGAGATTCGATAATTTCAGATGCTCGAACCTCGACGACTCGCGTAAAGTCACACGGCAGTGTTCTCGGTTGACTTGACACTCGAGACACTACCGTGTCTCCTGATTTCCAGGAAATATCAAACAGAATTTTAATTTAATTTTTTGTCATAGAATACATGCAACCATTTCTGGACGAGCTGTCTGTCTTGAGTAACTTCTCGATTAAATCGCAGTGGCTGTACCTATTACCATTAGATGTGAATCCCAGACGTATACCCGATAGCAGCCCAAGTCGTAGACACTTCGCTTTACGCGAGAGCATCTTACCACAACTCGTGACACCATTAGAGAAAAAATTAGGTTTGTAACACATAACACATATAAAAATTATACATACTAAACATATCTGACTAAATTTTAGCGTCGCAGGTTAGCCTTCACCCATGCATCAATTTAGTTGTTTATATGGTCCCGTGTGATAATGCACCTTTACATATCTACACACACAGTGGGCACAGATCACGAGTGGACAGCAACATGGAAGCTTTTCTTTCTCCGAGGTATTTTTTATTCTTGAATAATTTTTTCTTATTATAAATATTTTCGATTCTATATTTTCTTTATTCTCTTATTTATTCGTTTATTTTAAATATATATTCCATATCATAACCAAAATCGCGTATACTTATTACTATATATAATAATATGATGTAACATATCTTTCAAATCATCTTTTTAAAATTATTTTAAGATTATTTTATCAACATTATATATTTTATCAACATATATGCTTGATATAGATGGGGCGGTGTAGTTTTAATTAATCCACCATTAGAAGTTTGTGAAAACGCACGAGAGGATGAAATGGTTACTATCATTCCTGAAGAAACTGCTATAGTAGGCACACTTCTAGCACAGCTCCGATTATTATTAGGCATCCCAGAAACGGTAATAATAATATTTTAATATACTGTTAAAACTGTTTAAAAAATTTCTAATTTCTTTCCTATTCTACTATAATTATGAAAGTTATTGAAATGTATATATATATATATATATATATATATATATATAGGATATTTTGTATAAATTGATATATGCAAATAGCAATTTATCAATTCTATCATTGATACAATCGAAAAATATTTCAGATAAAGATTGAATAGTTTTAAAAGAAGCATAATTTGATTTTGTCAGTAGTCTTTTTAAAAATAGAGATATACAAATTAATTACATTTTTTAAACCATGTGTTACATGTTGAATGTATTATTTAAAGCAACTCTTTACTGTAAAAATATAACAATATTTATGACAAGAAGCTAATTTAAACTAATATTTTAATATTTATGTATATTTGATCTTTCTAATTTATGAAAGTGTTATAAATTTTTAATAATCAAAAATGTTTTACTCACAACATATCAATGTATAATGTACATAAATTTAATTAAAAATAGATTAGATTAGAAAAATTTTATTGATCCCTCTTGCGGAATTACAATTTATAATGACATCTGTATCTCATTACAAAGCTCTCTTATTACTATCTTAAAATTAATGCCTTATGCTAATTTAAAGTATAATGTAATAAAACTTATTCTATCCATTCTACTTATCTTATAACCACGCATATACATTCGCTTGCATCTTATTTGATTATCCTACTTTTGATTCTTTCCATTTCTCGATTGTCTTTATATAGTTTTCTTCTCTCTTCCTTCCCTTTCTTCTTCTCTTCTTTCCTGACTTCCTTTCTTCTTTTCTGCCTCCCCTCTCTCTCCTCCTTGCTCCTCTCTCTCTCTCCCTCATTCCCCCTTCCTCCTTTCTTCTTTCCTCCTCACTCTCTCTTTTCTTCTTCTTTCCTTTTTCTTTCTTTTATTCCATTTCTTTCTTCTTTTCCTTCTCTACTTTGTTGTCTACTCCTTATTTTCTCTTAGGCGGGATCTACACTGCGAGTCTTATAGCGCAAGAATAGTCATAATGTCCCTTGGTCGTATCTATAGTCGTTCGAGTTGGTTCAATTCCTATTCTAACAATTACTACAATATGTCGCTACGATGAAATCAATTCAAATGACTACGAACAATGAACGTTACAGCCGTTCTTGTGACTATAATACTCGCATTATAGACCCCGCCTTATTCTCTCTACGTCTATGTTTATGACGACATTAATCTAGTTTAATGACAACCATAGTTAGTGATTTCTAGCATTTAATTAGAACAAATTTTTAGACTTAAAAGAATGTACCGCATGATTTTACTAACTACGATTATTACTAAATCAAAGAAGTAGTATACAAGATGATTCAGACCAACGTTTGTCCTTAAAATGTCATATTCCTGAGTCGATTCTAAGACGATTTTTCCTCTATCATATTTTTATCAGAAGCTTAGTTTTTGAATTATAAAGGAAAACAGTTCGCAAATTACGAGTCGCGTACAGAAAACAGACAGGAACGATGCAACTTACCGTCCAACGCAGATGCGTGCGTGCGCGCGCATGCGTGCATGTATGTGTGTAAGATGTGCATGCGCTATTGCATGTATTAATACTTGTGTAACGATCAGCTAATCGCTCCTGCCTGTCTTCTGTACACGGCTCATAATTCGAATTGTTTTCCCTTATAATTCAAAAACTAAGCTTCTGATAAAAACTTGGTAGAGGAAAAATTGTCTTAAAATCGAAGAATATATCTCAGAAATATGACATTTTAAGGACAAATGGTTGTTTTGTATAACGGTATGTTCCTGCCGATCGGTACGCGGATCATGCAGACATGCTCACTGGAAATCATGATTTGGATATCAAATAATTATAGATACTTTGCGTATGGGCTTACTTATGATTTATATTCTAATTACATCTATTTATAAGAGGTTTATTGTTGAGCGGATATAATTTGAAAACTACGGCGAGTGGTTATGATGCGCGAGATTTGTTGCGGCAAACGATAAGTTTGCGAAACACAAGGATCGTCAGGCGTATATGGTGATTGATTTACTGAATACATTTGGACCTGCGTGTCGAGTGATACCTAAGCGGATGAGCTTTGCGCAGTTTATCGATCGAGAATACTCAGCCAGCGAATATTAAATATTTCTAGTGAAAATGGAGAATGCTTGTTTTCGGATATTCTGGACAACAGGAAGCAAGAGTCTTGCTAGTATACTTGACAGAAATCGAGAATACTCGGTTTTTCGCTAGTAACGGAAAGAGCAAGTGCCAAGAATACTTGACGGAGATCGAAAATGCTCGGTATGCTTGTCCGGAAAGTCGGAAACAGTGTCAGATCAGCTAATCGAACAGGACTCGTTTTATTGCCAAAATCGGCTGGTTTATATATCGGCACGATACTGTTAATATATTTTTCGACCTACCACGAGTCATCAGCGGTGATTCGGCGCGCGGGGTATATGGCGAGCGTGATGTTTGGCACTATTCGGATCCGATTGAGACTTAGCCTGATGATAATGATATGAGGGATGTATCATTACATCCCTCTAAACTCTCTTAAACAGTTTTCCTCTTCTTCCTCCTCTTTAAAACCCTTTCTCGCCATTTTCTGCCAAGTCCTTTCCTTCTATTCTTTCCTCTCATACATTTTTCGCATATATTCCTATGTTTCCTTCTTTCTCTCATATATTTTACATTTTCTTTTAGCTTCATTCTCTTAATATAACTCCTCTTTCATTTCATTTTCTAGTTTGAACCTGATTATTTTTCTTTATTTTTTTTCTGTCTGCTCCTTTTTAAAATATTTTGGCACCTCTTCTTTTTTAATTTCTTTATTCCATTTGTTATATTTTAATTCCTTTTTGTAGTGATACGTTCCTGCCGGCGATTTCGGATCGCAAGGATAGGATATGGAGAGCTTGGATATATTCGGATGTACTCGAATGCCGGGGTTCGGATATCGAAAGAATTGTCTGTCAAATTTAAGATTTTAAGAGATATATTCTTATTTATAATTACAAGATGTCGGTTCTGTAAAATAATGATCTTTAGTTTTACTTTCGTAATAAGATTCTGTTCTTATAGCAAAATCAAGTAAATATCATTAAATACAAGTAAATGTTGTCTCGATGGAAGTAAAATCTCTTATAGATAGAGTCGCGGTAGCTTGAACGTAAGCGTGTCGACGGGATGAAATGCGAACGTGATATAGTGCGTTCCTAAGCAACTAACAAAGGACCTGTCGCAACTGTCCGGAACCGATTTGATTCTCCTTGAAATATGTTATTAAATACAGAAACACGTATTTTTTTATATGTGTCCAATCGGAATTTTAAAGGGTGGAACAATCTCTCAAAGGCTAACTTATATTTTTTATTTCCATCAATTATCAACGAAACGGTGAGATACATAAAAAAATGTTTTAGACAAAATTTCTATTATTTCTTTTTATTATGTACTTTATAACTGTGTATTTAGCTTTTTTAAAAATTTAATATTTTTGAAAGTACCCCTACTCCCCATTATTTTTACGTAATTTAAATTTCTAAGAATAAAAATTGAAGGTACTTTTATGCCAAATTCAACCGTATATAATAAAGTTATTTTATAAAATCGCATTTTTTGCGAAATAACCTGAAAACGTCGCTATATGCATCGTTTGTGCTTTTATGTAGTGCTTGCATGGCAAAATTGTGTTTCTGCTTCATGTATTACAAATAATAATAACAATAATAATAATTTCATTGTTTTTCTTTAATTATACATATAAAAACATTTACTTCTTTTATTCATTCTTCATATATTTTATTATTACTTTACAGTACCTTGTTTGAAATTATTTTTATTTGCTTACAAATGCTTTTGCTTTTCTACATTATGTATTACACGTAATAATAGTGATAATAATTTTTATTCGTTTTATTTAATTACATATATAACATATAATGTAATTACATATACAAAAACATCCATTTCTTCATTTATTTCTCATATGTTATATTGCTATGGTATCTTAAGATTAAAATTATTTTTGTTTGCTTACGCTTTTATTTTTTTACATTTTATTTCTTTATCTTAGACATTAATTTCTAATATATTAACTTAATAACATAGTCACATTTGTTCATATATAATAAAATTCATATATTATTATTATTATATTATTTATGTCATTCATTAGATATAGATATTACATTATAGATATTACAATAATGATATTTCACAAAAAATGCTTTAGTGATCTTTTACACCAAGAACATCTTACTATAGCTATATTGTTGCAATTCGATGTCACATGTCGTTAACATTTTTTCACAACTAAATTTTACTGGAACTAAATTTTATTTTTTAAATTCTTCCGCTCTTTCATTCCACTTTTAAACCACGAATATTTAAATAAATTGTGATATCGAGTAAATGATAACTGGTTATGTATCAAAGATTGTAATATTATTATATTATTTGATGTAAATTTACATCATTTTCCAATAATAAAACAATGTCAGAAAATTTTTTAGCAAAATTTTTCCAAATCCCGAATCCATAAACATCTAATGGTTGTATTTTCCTTGTAATATCTTTTGGAATTATTATTGTATTAATATTTTTGCTGATGTTAAATCAGAAATAATATCGGGACAATGTCCAAGAATCAATAAGAAGAACACTATCAGTATCAACATTTGAAAAAAAAGCTTCTTGTAACCAAGATTTAAAATGATCTGTACGAAATAATAATTTAAATTAATAACATTAACTTTATTAGATTGCTAAAATAATTATAAAAGATATAATTGAAATTTGTATATACCTGCTGTCATTTTATCAGATTTTGATGCTTTCACAATAACATTATTGATCTGAACAAATTTTCTTCCACTCTTGGCCCAAACATACCATTAGCTTTTTGTAATATAAATAAAGAGGATAGCAATCTACTATCACATGATATTATTGGTTGTATCGTGTATGAATGGATGGTCGATAATACAGATTGTACAACACGCTCTACTGTCTTTATTCCTTGATCAGATAGTGATCTTCCGGAATGGATTTCTAATCTACTTTGTGAAATCCACTTTGATTGAATTATTAATATTTTCAGATCCAAATTATTCAAGAGATTTCACTGTTTTTAAAAAATCTTCGATTATTTTTTTGCAAATCAACTGAATCTTCCAATGTTTTTCTAGTGACAAACTTTGTAATTTTTCTTGAAACAATTCGATATGACTTTTTGAATCTTGCTATCCAACTATCAGATGCTTTAAACATGCTTAAACAAACAGGATTTAAATTTCTTATTTCTTGTTGAGTCTGTAGAGCCTATCTTTTTAAATCAACATCATGAATTATATGGTCTGATTGAACAGCTGTGGTAAATTTATTATGTGTAAATTGTAATTGAAATGTAGGATAATTTTCCCATACGATTTCTATATGATTGTAATTGTTCTTCCCATCGTCTCAATCTTCGGATGATATTCTTCTAAATTTATGCTGTACGGATTTTAAAGAGCGATTTCTCTTTTTATCATTTACATTATCTTCATTGTTAGTGTTTCCAATATCCAACAACTTGCCTTTTATAAGAACTATCAAAGTGCACATTATCACTCAAACATTCATAAGTATTTCAATTATCTTCGCTCCATGCTTTCTCATCATCCTCAATTATTTCAAAAGTACGTAATTTATAATGTTCTTGGAAATCGAGACATTTTTTCTGTTATTTCCAATCTATTGTAATAAAAAATACTGTCTAATAATAATTTTTGGATGTTTTCTTTCAATTCAATTTTTGTTTCAATTATTGGCGTTTCCATAAGATATATCGAACTTATGAAAAATTTGATTAATTGGATTAAAAATCATTATTAATTTGTTCTTTTATAGAAATATACGTTAAAGCACTTTAACACACTATAACAAAGTGACTTTACTGACTATAACTGCAAATCTGTTAGTATTTATACATTGAATTTATTGATATCTATCTTTAAGAATGCACTTAAGCTTAAAAAAAGTGTCATGTTTGAAAGACGTTCCGTTCGATACGAAAGATAAACAATAACATATTTTATGATAATTTTATAATGATAATACGGTTAATGAAATTATCACTTCTTATATCACAGACACATATTTTAAGAGTAATATTATTATTTAATTTTCACGTCTTTTGACGTGACTTTTCTCAAAATAATAGGAGTATTCTTTAGAATGATTAAATAATATATAATTATATAATAACATATTATTATTATTATTTTAATATATATTATTTTAATATTTATAAATATTATTTTAATATTTATAAAAACAAAACAATAAAAAAACAATAAAAAATTGATAAATTTGTGTTACAAAATAAATGCATCTTAATAAATAAATTAAAAAATGATTATGCTATGAAGTACGTTTAGGAATTAGTGTATAAAGATGACAATGTAAACAAATAAGAGTATATTTATTCTTGTAAACGAATAAAAATAATTTTAAATTTAAGGTATCATAATGATAAAATATATGAAGAATGAATGAAAGTAATGAATGTTTTTATATGTATAATTAAAGAAAAACAATGAAAATTATTATTATTTGTAATACATAAAGCAGAAACACAATTTTTGTCACGCAAGTGCTACATAAAAGCACAAACGATGCATATAGCGACGTTTTACAGGTTATTTCTAAAAAATGCGATTTTATAAAATAATTTTATATATACAATTGAATTTGGCAAAATTTCCTTCAATTTTTATTCATAGGAAAAATTTAAATTACGTAAAAATAATAATGGGGAGTGAGGTAGTTTCAGAAATATTATATTTAAAAAAAAATCTAAATACACAGTTATAAAGTACATAAAAAAATAATAAAAGTTTTGTCTAAAACATTTTTTATGTATCTCACCGTTTCGTTGATAATTGATGGAAATCAAAAATATAGGTTAGTCTTTGAGGAGTTGTTTCACTCCTTAAAACTCTGATTAGGCACATATAAAAAAATACTGTTTCTCTCTCTGTGTCTCTTAGATTTTTGTATTTAATAACATATTTCAAGCAGAATCCAATTAGTTCCAGACAGATCCCTGGTAAGTATGCGTGTTGCTAGGCAATTGGGTATGCGTCTTGATCGGCTGAGGATCGACACTTTATGTCAGTTCGAGTGTTTAATTTTACAAATAAGCATACATTTAGAAGGCTGTTACAATAAGCCTCATGATTATTTAAATCAATCGAGAAATTTATATTTCGATCGATTGCGCGCGATTTCGAAATAACAACGCTTCGAACGATAAAGTTTATTCGACAAAATAGACAGGCTCAGAGGAAATTCGTGTTGATCACACGACGAAAACACTCGTCGAATTGCGAGAATAGGCGCGATCGAGAACACTCGGTTGTGATATAAGACAACGAGAACGCTCGTTGTGTGATAGATAGACCAGCCATCGGAAAACGAGAAACGTTCACTTTTGGAGAAGGAAGACGAAAACACTCGTCGTTCGGAAAAGAATAACAAGAACGTTCACTATTCGAGAAACAGAATGAGAACATGAGAACGTTCGTTGTTTGTTAAATGGATTAAATCGAAAATTCTTTTTTAAAAAAAGACATGCAAATCGATACTCGCATTTTCCGAAATATTGTTGCTGCTTTTTCGTAACGTTGATTTTTCTCTTGCGCTTATTTTGTAAGCAGCTGTCATTGTGAAGATCGTTTTGATAATTATGTTATGACAAGGATTTAATGGTGTATTAATGGTGTGTTATTTTATTTTTATTTTTTAAAAAGATAAATAGCGCGTGCGCCCAGCTCGCGTCTGTAACGTATTTAGTATTTAATAAAAAGTCTAGTATTTAATAAAAAAAAGTTGATGCTGCTAAATCTCAAAATGTAATAGAAGAATGAAAACAAATAATACATCTAGTTTAGATTTATTTATTTATTTTCATTGCATTCTCCTTAGCAATATCAAGTTTCTACTAAATATCTTTTTTATTTCAATTAAATTGTTTTATATTGTACTGATATCTTTTTATTCTTTTTAATTCTATTACATTCTTTTATTCCTTTTATTCATTATAAATATTCTAAATTTTCTTTACTTTGGAAAACTCTTTATAGAAATATATATATCGAAATATTACATAGATATATCATAACTATTCCAAATAATAAAATACTAGCAGTATGCCAGCAGTATGCCGGCAGATTTGATCATAATTTCGCAACATATTCCAAGTTGCTGCTTTCTTATTAAACTTTTTTGTAGCACAGCTAGCCAATATGGAATAAAAATACGATAGAAATCAAGCATCGCACGATCTCATTATGGCAGCAAATATTATGCAAAATCTGTCATATATGGCTAACGAGGGTCGTTCGATAAGTCAGCTAAATTTTTGCGAGATAGCGCCACAATGAACTGTGTAGTATATGGCCAGGAAGTAACACTATTTCAAACTGCCTCATATCAAGTTTCAGCCAAAAACGACGCTTAGTTTGGCAGATATTGGAAGTGAGCATGGCAGCAGTTGTCGTAAAAATGGAGAAAGATGAATTCCGTGCAGTGATTAAACATTTTTATTTAAAGAAGTGGACGGCTGCGCAGATTAAAACCGAATTAGACAAAGTTCACGGGGACTCTGCACCAGCGTTAAAGACCATTTATTTTTGGATTATGAATGAATTCAAAAGAGGCCGGACATCAATCAAAGATGAAGCGTGCCCCGGATGTTCAGTTGAAGTCATTACGCCAGAAATGATTGAAAAAATCCATCGTATCATCATGGAAGATCGCCGAATGAAGGTGCGTAACATAGCTGAGATTGTAGACATCTCAATAGATAAGGTGCATAATATCCTGCACAAAGAATTAGAAATGAAAAAGCTTTGTGTACGATGGGTGCCGCGATTGCTGACCATCGATCAAAAACGCATGCGAAAAGATATTTCGCAGCAGTGTTTGTCGATGCTTAAGCGCAATCCCCAAGACTTTTGGCGTCGATTCGTAACCATAGATGAGACTTGGATCCATCACTATACACTCGAGTCAAAACAGCAGTCGCAGCAGTGGACAGCGCCTGATGTATGTGCGCCGAAGAAGGCGAAGACTGTTTTGTCGACCGGAAAGATAATGGCCACTGTTTTTGGGGATTCCCAAGGAATCATCTTCATTGACTACTTACAGAAGAGTCAAACAGTCACAGGACTATATTATTCTACACTTCTGAATCGTTTGTACGAAGAGTTGCAAACGAAACGGCCGAGATTAGCGCGCAAAAAAGTCATCTTTCACCATGACAATGCTCCGGCTCACACCTCCACAGTCGCAATGGCAAAATTGCATGAATTAAGAATTGCTGCCCATTCATCTATTCTCCTTTATTTAGCTCCTTATGACTTCTTTCTATTCCCAAACCTCAAGATCTGACTCGGGGGAAAAAAATTTTCGTCCAATAAGGAGGTCATCGCTGTGGATGTGTATTTTGAAGGTCTCGAGACTTTCTACTTTTCCGAAGGAATCAAAAAATTGGAACATCACTGGACTAAGTGTGTAAAGTTTCAAGGAGACTACGTCGAAAAGTGAAAAAAAATTTTCCGGAAAATAGGTGATTTTATTGCTTTTTTATCTAACTTATCGAACGACCCTCGTAAGATTAAAATGGGGACAAGTTCTCCTCTGTAAGTGTCCGTGTATTTCGGTAAATGCTGAATAGACGTCACTCGAGAAAGAAGAGTAGTTTTAAGAAATTAGAAACTGAAATTAGAAATTAGAAATTAGAAACTTTATAATTTTAGTTGATAACTTTTAATCTAAAATAACAGAATTTATATACAAGGATTGGCTATGTACAGAATGTCTATTTACAAGGCAGGGAATCTGAACCGACAAAGAAATATAGAGTATTCTATCTTTGGTTTTGTTGCAGCGATCAGTTGTTTGTAAGCTAAGTATAGAATTCCGCGAGTCGGCGTTTGATAGTCACGTCGGTGTTAATTAGGTGTGCGGTGCGCAACGGGCAGGTGTAGTCGACGATGCGTATATCAGACTCGCTTCTTTACTTTCCACTAATTTATCGGTTATTTACTATATAGACTTATGCAGGATTGTAATATACTGTAGCTAAAGAGTAATCTCGTATTTAAGTTTCTTGGTAGAACCTAATATCTTACGGCCGGGTGTCGCGTTAAAATGATCCTCGAGTTTCGCGAATCGATGTTCGGCTGTTAATATTGCCAAGGTGCGCGGTATATGACGACGGGCGGAAGAGTACAGCTGTATTTTTAACGGCGTATTTTTATCTCGCTAGACTTATTTTCTTTCTAAGAGTCAAATAACTATTTACAGATTTATAGATTACATTATTATACAAGACTTTAAGTCACAGTTAAAAAGTAAGTATAAGTTTCTCCAAAAACTTAATATATTTGCGGCAGGTAATAATATTGATAAATTTTGCGAAATCTTTTCGTGTGCGGTTTTCCAATAATTTTGGAAATTTAAAACTTAACATTTGAGATGAGTAGGAGAGTCATTGCCACATAAGGCTCTGGCCGGGTAAGTGAGCTCACTTACTCTTGTAACTCGTGACTCGGGAGATCGGTTTGCGACGAGAGCTAAGTCAAAAATAGGCAGGTAGCTTCCTACCCCGTGAATAATTCTCGTACATGTGATGGTCTAGCAAGTCGAAAACGATTGACACCGTGTACGTTTGGCTATCAGGATTCGGATCGGATTATTGTGAACTTAGCTCTGGACAGATGCGGCAGCTGGTTCGCCAAGAAATCATGATCCGATCTTCACCAGCTTTTGGAGGCATTTATATATCGATCAAATTGGATGATATTCGGATTCGGTTGGTTACGGTTCAGCCGAATTCGGATGCGGATTCTCCGTAAGCCGAGTCGAATTTCTGGGAACATTATTCGGATTTCCATGAACTCTTCTGAAATCGGAATCACGATTCGGTAATACGAATGATCGCGGTATCGTTCAGCGGCATATGATTGCATGCCCTACACAATTTTCGATCACTTAATTCTTGTCTCTACTTATTGTTCTTTTGCTGAAAGATTGATTTGATATTTATTTATTTTATGCCTTTCGACTTTGAAAGGGGATACAATATCGTAAAAAATAATACAATAATGCATAACTTATGTATTATGTATTACAATTTATAACAATAATATAATTCTTTAATGTAACATAACATATAGCAATATAATTATATTTATTTGGTTTCCTATCAATGAGAAAAACTTTAGCGATTTTAACCTCATTCGTTTTCTTTTCTTATCTTAATAACTTTTCTTATCCAGCTAATTCCTTCTTCTTTCTCCGCCATTAATTTTACAATCTTCTTGCTGCTTCTTATTTCTATTATATAGTTCGTTACTAAATGTTTTAATATTTCCATCTCTTTATGACAAATCCTGCACAGAGTTTTCTCCTGTCCTAACCAAAATTTACTACTAAATTCCTCATTTTCGTATCTAAATCTCGCGATTTTCTAAAAATCCTTCTGTCTCGACTTACTTAATTCCAGAATCCCTATAGAGAGTAATTATATCTTTTCCCGTATCTGGAACTCTATGTCTTACTATACTGTAATTGTTTTTGAATATCTATATCCCTATTATAACTAACATGCTAATGACTTCTCCCCCTTTCTTCCTTATTCTTTTTATTTCTAATCCTGACATATCGTTCCTGTGAAAATATAATTCCTTCTCTGCGACCCATCTGGATTTAGATTCCCTATTCTTCCCGATTTCAGTTAAACACTCCTTAAGGATTATATTAGATGAATTTACCCTAATTTTTTTCTTCAAATTTTAATACTCTTTTTCCCGTTTCAATGCCTGAGTCTTCTTTTCTCTCTGACTATATATCCCGGCGTGTTTCAGTCTAGTCCTAGCGACCATTTTATATACTTGTCTTGACAGCTTTCTATTAACTCGAACTCTTTCCATCCCCATACTTCCGCACCATACATTAAAATATTTTTTATCAAGTGATTAAACACATTCTTCTTCTAAAATCTTCCGTAACTTTCTTTGTTCTATTCCCCAGACTTGCTTCATTGCGTTAATTGCCTTTCTGTTTCCCTTACATGCCTATCTGGACTGTTATTCCTTTGCAACATATATCCTAAATACTTAAAGTGATCGACTTCTTCTATTTCTGTTCCGTTCCAAAATCACCGTTCCTTTTTTCTCCTCCCTCCTCCCTTTTTAAAAGTCAACATCTTTGATTTTTCTACACTTAAAATTAGATCCCTTTTTTTTAAAATTTAGCAAAACTTCTTAGCATTTCTCTCATTTCGTCTGCATCCTTCGCTACTAATACCAGATCATCTGCATAAGCTAAGCTCCATATTTTTTCTCTATTTATTACTAAACCTCCTACTTGTTTATTTCTTAAGATATCTTCAATCTTGCGATATAAATTGCAAACAATGTAGAGCTTAGAGAACACTCTTGTCTTATTCCTGATTCAGTCCAAAATTCCTTTGTTTATACTTCATCTATTATAACTGTATTAAATGTTTCTTTATAGATTTCTTCTAGTCTATTTATTAAATGTTGGTCCCGTTGGTCCTCAAAAATTAATCCCTTTCTTTCTCATAACCGATCATAATTTCTTTCTATTATGTCAATTGCTGCTTTCAAGTCTACAAAAAATTTTATTTACGCAAATATTTTATTTCCTTTCTTATTAATTTTTTTCTCTATCACATAGTTCAATATATAGATGTTGTCCATAGTTCCTCGTCTTCTGAATCCTGTTTGCGTTTCTGATAGAAACAGTCTTTTTCTACTTTATTTCTATCTTCAGTTTTTTCTTTATTATCATAGCATAAATTTTGTAGGCAGTATTAAAAAGAGTAATTCCCCGATAATTTTCTGATTTATTCTTATCATCTTTTTTATGTAGAGAAATTACCCTTTTCCTCCAACTTTTCGGGAAACCCTCTCCTCTCCATATCTTCTAAATAATTTTTAATAATTTACTTTTCCTGAACAATAAAGCCATGCCTCATTTTTTATTTCATCTTCTCCTGTCGCCTTCTTCTTTTTTATCCTCTTTATTTGTCTTTCCAATAGTAATATCCTCTTCCGCTTAATTCTCTGACTATTCTATCTTCAGCTGTTATCCTTTTTTTCAATTCCTTGAAGCAAAGTCATGAAGTGCATTCTTCATTTTTTTTCTGTTTTGATATATTTATCCTTCTCTTTCTTTCCATGTTAATGTATCTCCAGATCTCTGTTTCTGTTCTGATATGTTTCTGATTTTTTCCTCTTCTTTTTTTCTATATTCCTCTTCCCTTTCCTTACAGAACTTTTGATATTATCGCATCTATACTCTTCTATACTGCATTCATTTTTCCTTGTTTTTTTGAGTACTTTCCTGAAATCTCTTTTCATCTCCTTTCATCATTTCCTTCCTCCTATTTTACCTCTCTTCATTATTATCTCTTTCTTTTGAATCGCTTACTTTATTGCTCTCTTTAGTTTATTCCATAATTCTTCTTGTTTTTTCAAATTTTATATCCTCCAAGTTCTCTCTAAAGTTTTTTATTCCTTCTTCCGTCCAACTCTGCTGTATGTAAAACTGAATTCCAAGAGCAATTTTCCATCGACTTATTCTCATTTTCAAAACGCAAAAAAACACATACAAGTAGATGATTCGTCTGATTCGGTAGTCTGATTCGGTTCTCATATCGACGATTATTCTATCGATCTTTTCTCTTGCCGCTATATTTGCTAAGGCGTAGTCAATTACTGATGAACTCCTTGAACCTATATATGTTACAATATTTCACTGTCCCCGTCTCCTTCAATATTTCCATTCAATATATTCGACCTAACCTCTTTCTCCTATTTCTTCGAGAAATATCTTACTCTCTATATTTACTATTTTGTCCTTCGATTTTCTTCCTAATTTATCTCTGGCGTTTCCCCATATGATTGCTTTTTCTTTCTTCTTGCATTAAAATCTCCTTCTATCACAAGATTTCCTTCGTTTTTCTTCAGTATCGATGTCTTGATATTTTTCATAGTCTCCAATATATCTTTACCATTGTATGCTGTTACAATCTTCCAAGTTTCTTTACCTAATATTACTCTTCTTTATTGTATGCCCTCTGAATTTATCTTCTCATCATTTTCTTCCTCCTCCTCAATGTCCTTCCTTACTCCAGTGATAATACCTCCCGTAGCTCTTCTTCTGTTCTTTTCCCTCCTGGCAGATTGGCAGCGCCACCTGAATTTTCCTGGCAGATAATCGTTCAAACTTTTCCATCGCTTTTCCTCTATCCAGGTTTCCAGTTATATTCCAATTATATTGAATTCTTTTATATATTCCCAGAATTATATATCTTTTTATCTAATCTAGCAACGTTTCAAAAACCTATTCTAATCTTCCTATTTTTAGGAGTTCATTTTCTTTTTCTTTCTTTTGTTTCTTTATTGTTACTTAATAGAGTGCCTAGCTCTCTTCTTATCTTTTTTATGTGCAATCTACTCTCCCATTAGCTCTGCAGCCGCAGAGACAAAGTAAACGGGAATGGCCACACTAATCTCTTTTTACTCCATCAGTCCACTTTTTATGAATCCACGGAGTTCTGCCTGCTCCAAAAATTTGACCTTTTTAGTTCTCTCAGACCTTCCTCTCCTTTCCATATAAATTTTTTATCATTAACTTGTACCTCCTATACTCAATCTTTACTTTTCCGCCATTCGCTCTTTCCGCATCCGCGATTAGACGAATTTCCTTTTGAATTTTTCTTTCTTTCCAAGTCAGATTGTTGTCTATGATTATATTTTTCCCTTTTAGGCTACTTTTCTTTACCCTTACTAATCTTTTCTGTTCTCTATTTTTGAGCTTTGCTGTTACCATGTTTGTTCCTCTTCTTGTCCAGAATGTCTTCTATTTCAGCGTCTATATGGAGCTGTAACTTTATCATTTCTTCTACTGCAATTTCCAAAGAATCTCTTTTTGGGACTTCCCAGTCTTTTATTACAAGATTATTTCTCTTTTTTCTTCTTCCTCTAGTCTCCTTTTGTATTTTTAATACCTTAATCTTCTCTCGCAAAGCGTTGTCCCCGCTCCCCTTCTTTAGCCAATTTTCTTAATTTTTCTTCCATTTCTGTAATTCTTGTCATGTTCTGTCATTCTTCCCTTACGAAGATACTTATTGGATTGGTCAGTTTTGCCACGAATCGGAGGGTGTTAAATAATTTTCGAGTGTTTGTTGTAATTGTCGCAGAAAAAGGATTAAAGAAAGTTTTCGTCGCGGATCGGAAATTCAATTATTTATTGCCGTCTAACTGTTAGTAAACAAACTACAAAAAATATATTTTTATTGGACTTTTCCCGCGTCGACAAATCTTTTCGCGCAGCCGCAGCCGCAGCCGAACACATCTCTTCTAGACATGTATTTAAAATATTATAAAGACTTAAGTATGAAAAAGTTGATACTATATTTACTGACATTGGATCAAAAATACAACTTCAAAGGAGTATTTGAACTGATTCAAACAAGATATAAAAGATTGTGCCGATTGTGACTATTGAAACATGAATCCTCCACACATCTGAGAGCAAAAAATAATAAAAAATGAACCATAAGTATTATAACCAATAATATATAACCAAATAAGTATTTTTCAAAATTTGATTAAACTTATTTTACTGGCGGAATATAGAAACTAGAAAAAAATGGACCAAGTGTAAAACGGTCTTACTTTCCCCACCCGGATAGACTTCAGTCGGTCGTCAAGGTGGGGAAGTGAAAGCGAGAGAAAAGAGAGATATTTGTTTTATACTGATCTTTATTTGGTCAAATGTAATAATCCGCGGTATTTTGCGACGTTTCAATATATGATCGGTAAATAAATCGACTGTTTGCAGGCGAAGGTACAATTGTTTTCGCTTTGTGTGTTCGCTCGGACGATCGGAATTTGACTAATGCGCGCGTGTTAATTTGGTAATGTGGGGTGCGCGAGGTGCACATGGAACACATGTATTGTCGCGAGTTATCAACGAACAGCTATTTTTACGAAACCGTTAATTACTCATTATGTTCGACTTTGGGGAAGTTGAGGAGTAAACTTTAGGAATGTTGACAGCGAGATATTGGGGCTTCCGATTCCGCGTATTCTCTGAACCGTGGAGTCTTGTTCTGTCAGGCGTCCCGACCATGCCAGGGAGCGTCCTGATACTGAGAGGCGAGCTAATGTTCGGAGTATTCGTCAAAAGTACTCGATTACGCCAAGGAGAATCCTGGTGCTGTGTTCAGAAGTTGGGCGGCTGAATCTGAATACTCTGAAGCCGAGCGGACTCGGCCGTACGGGAGAGCGCCTTAACACTATTCAGAGCAGCGGATAATGGTCGGTGCGGAGAACTCTGCCGTCGAGCGTACTCAGCCATTCTGAGGGGCGCCTGACTTGAAGTAGAATTTTAGAGGAGGATAGACAGAAAGTATCCGTAATTAATTACGGAGAATTCTATGTTGTACGAGATTAAAAATTGACGCAAATGCTTGTTTGCGAAAGTTTGTTACATTCCGGTCGGATCAGTGGTCCCCGACATATAGTCGATCGAAAGAGTTATTCGGAATGAAGCGGGAGAAGGACGCTTTGTTACAAAGAGTATCAAGTTAAAAGAAGAGTCCCTTTTAATTTAATTAAATCTCAAATGTTTGAGATTTAACTAAATTATTGCAAAAGTTCTGGGACTGTGAGCGATGTCCCGATAGTCGATGCCACGATTCGCTTAGTCTATATCACTGATTTCACCCACGACTAGTTTATGTCTATTTTCTTCACTATTAAACGAGTTCTTGAAGTGCGTTCCGAATTAAACATGAACTCTGAATGAGCCGACACACCATTAGAGTTTGAGAAGAATCTGAGCTGCACTGTGTTTGACGAATCTTGGAGAGATTATATTAATGCTCTCCAAGTGAGCAAATCCAAATCTCAGAGAGAGGAAATCGAGGATTCACTCGCTGACTATGTGAACACCACGTGGTGAGCACGAGCATCGCGTGATGATATACCTTTGCAATAGTCTGGCGACACTCCCGATCATGTCACTTCCATTTTGGGTGAGAAAGTCTTGAGAACAGAACTGTCCGTTTGTGAGTTTATCACTGCACGAATCACGATCGCCAAACATTCTTCGAACGATCAGCGATGCATCTGATGGCCGAAAACACAAGAGATCTAATGAGAGCGCGCACTAAAGACGCACCGGAAGCGCCTCAAGTGGCCATTTTCCATGGTCATATATATTGCACGTGTCCGCATAGTGCTGCCATCTAATAACTAGACCCACGCGCAGCTTTCATAGAGAATAAACTCATTCTCGAACAGAGAGCATATTGAAAAATGATTTTGTTGTTAAAAATATAAATGTTTTATTGTTAGACTCGAAATTTATCAAACCCTCATAACACAATGAACAATCGAAATTGGCTGTGATGTGATTGAAACTTCACATCTAAAATATTTCTAAAAAGACAGTTTGATACTTGGCAGCTATATAAGTGTCGCATGACTAGGAGTCGAAATGGACGCGGAAATATTTGTTACGTCCGGGTTCTCGTCAGGAGGAGGAGAACTCGGGTGGACGCACGGAACCTCTCCTTTTCTCGCGGAACGAGTCGTGATGCCGATCCGCGAGTCGAACGCGCGTTAAGGGGGGCAGGGATCGGGTCAGCGTCGGCGACGTTATTACCCTTACCTGCGCCCGCGCTATTCGGTGGTCCGTTTTAGGTCAGAGAACCGAATCTCTTTGACCAGGGATGGACCTAGTGCGATCTTCAGGGAGCCGAGAACGGCGCGGGGTCAAGGTTAGGAGAGAAAAAAAATAACTGTTTACTACCGAATTTTGATCAATTAATTTTAATAAGAAATAACAAAAGTGAACTACAATCTTCTGTTCGTATACATAAAAAGGTTAAAGTATTGATAACAAAAAGAGGTCTTGTACATACAAATATAAAAAAAAAACGACCGCGGGGAAGGAAAATCTCTTGTATACCCAATTGCTCAAGTTGGGATAAGAAATTGGTGATAGCGAACGGGTCTATAGGATCGGGTTGCAGGTGTGGAGGAGGATTGGGGTGCGCGCTGCGGAATGCCTTAATCGGGACGAGGTAGGGGAGAGGATCACGGGAAATGTACATAGGGACAGTATCGGTTATGGCATGCCTGGAGATTTGGTCCCAGAATTGTTTGTCAGGTTTAAATTTTCTTGGGATGAAGAAGGTGCCGGGAGGTGGATGAGCGGGAGAGCGAGGGAATTGACGGACGAGGTGAAAAAACTTCTCCACATCGAAATTTTCCGGAGTACACTGCCTCTCGAATTCGGCTGCGGAACGGAGGGCGGAGGCGTATTGGTGGAGCGATATATTGGCTAGTTCCGGCTCTACTTCTACTAAGCGCTCCGCGAGTTCTTCGGCGTGGCATTCGTGACGAATCCTTTTATTTGCCTTCTCGCGACGGTATCGCAATGCCCGTTTCGTTGGTCCGTTACGAATGGCATTTGTTTGGTTCACTATACAAATGAAGGTCAAATAAGAGAGAAGTTGAGGAATCGAAATAAGGCAGCTTCACCGAATCAATCGGCGGCTTGCCCGGTTGGAATGTTGTGGAATCGGAGGAGGCAGCTTCACCGAGTTAATCGGCGGCTTGCCTGGTTAAAAGGTTGTGGAAATGATTGTGAAGTTAGGGAAGGCAGCTTCACCAAGTTAATCGGCGGCTTGCCAATTTGGAATGTTGGGGTGGTTTGAAGGTAAAATAAATTGAGGGAAATAAGTAAATAAGAGGTCGCGAACCAAACTGCCAGTTACCGCGAAAAAAAAATGATAAGCTTGGACTTACTTTTGTTGTAGCGGCCGGTAGCGATGGTCGGGGAATACAATTGCCCAGGCTGGATCGTTGAATTGTTCGTCGAGAATAATAAAGTCGCGCACAGATTCTAACTGTAATAGTTACGGAAGGTGTCGACCTCGAATGTATCAGGAAGAAGAGAGCGATCCGCTCCGAGTCGCGGTTTTTAAAAGGTTCCGGAGGGGTGGGAATATCTGAGGGCGTGATGGATTTCCGTGTTGGCTTGTCAAATGATAGTTTAGGAAAATTATGAATATAGAGGAAGGAGGGAAGCGGTGTCCTATGATTTGTGGTCGTTTTTCCATTTCCAGATTTCCCAGCGAATGATAGAATTAGTTTTTAGATAGATAGAATTTATTAATAAAAATTCTCCCGCTAGTTCACACTCTTAATCGCTCATTGGTGTGCCAGCCAACGGCCACTAATCAGTTTTTCTTGATTAGTGCTTTTTGTGTTTCCCCACCAATGTGGGGAGTGTCATCCCCGAACGATCCAACGCGTTTCTTATCCGTTAGGAATTTGCTTTTGTTAATATTAATTTTTTATATTGGTAAGTCGTAAACTTGTCGGCGCCGACAAGGCTGTTTACCAAGGATTTTTTGATAATGAGACATATCTCGGGAAAACGATTGTTTATTTAGAGTTTTTTTTGTTTGATCGGGTTATTTTTGTTTGATCGTTCGAAGTGCCCGTTTATGGATTAGCAGCCGTTAAATTTTTCCTTCCCGAAAGAGAAGAATTTGTGAAGTCCCCCGGACGTAACACCCCCCGACTTAGACAAATGTTGGGAGTGCACAATATTTGCAACAATAGGACAATAATTCTTCGCTTTCGGTCCCCTTTTTTTTGTGAAGAAGAAAGAAGGAACAGGCGACCACCAAAACCCCTTCCTTATTCCCTCGTTCTTCCTCGTCTTCGTTTACATTAATTAACGTTACATCGTTTTCTCGATACTGTTTAAAATTAAGTTGTGCGCATCATTCACTCTCTCCTTTCCTCTGGTTTTTTTCTGAAAAATATCTTAAATGTTTCATGTCTGACATTTGTTAATGCGTATTTTTTTTTCGAAGTGGTTTATTTCTTCTTGTTGTGGAGAGTGAAGAATGCGCAAGATCTTGCATGCTGGGATGCTTGGATTAGATAAGAAGAATACTATTACTAGTGTTATCATTATTATCATCATTATTATTATTATTATTATGTAAAAAAAAACAAATTCGGAAGAATTATAAAATTTTTCGAAAGGGTTTATGGTAAATTTGGCTTAACTCTATTCCTTATATAGCGTTCAAGAGTAAGGAAATGATTTTATATAACGAACGATCTGTTTTTTTTTCTTTTTTTTTTTTTTTTTTTTTTTTTTTTTTTTTTTTTTTTTTTTATATATACATATTACGTGAGTACCACCAGTCGCGTCCCGCTTGGCTTGGAATTATTTTTCCATATTCTGCATTCCAAGATGATTTTTCTATCCTCCTTTCCCGGTTTTCCCTTTTTTTTTCGGGATCTTAATGCAAATGGTCAAGCCGTGGCCATTAGGCGTGTTAACGCTCTGTACCTGCCTCAGTCATTGTGTGTCGTCTGATTATATGGTATGTTTGTTATATTAAATAAGGTGACGTTCGCATGACAATTTATTCTACTGGGCAATTATATATATGTAGGATTATTATCCTGCCACGGACTTGTTAATATTATTATGCTGCAGTTCAGGATTGGTAATTGCAGGTGAGGAGAGAAAAGTAAAAATAATAAGCGCTCTCGCTCTCCAGTAGGCACTCAAGCAACACCGATATGAATAAAGAATTAATCGCCTTACATTTCCTTTCTCTTTATGCCACAAAAGGAAAAAATTTAATATAGTAAGTTTAATAATAAAGGAAGTGGATGATATATGTATACAAGGAGCTTAAGTAATTATAATTAAATCATTAAATTATAATGTTTATGGTTATTCGACTTAAACATTACTTTATTGACTAAATAAGTATACGAGATAGAAAAAGGTATAGCTAACAGACGTAAGGATAGTATAATAAAACAAAGGTTGTATAATTGAGTAATAAACAACGGTTGTATAATTGAGTATTTAAACAAAAGTTGTATAATTAACGAAGGTTGTATAATTGAGTAATAAAACAAAGATTGTTTAATTGAGTATATAAACAAAAAAAGGGTTTTTTTTTTTTTTTAGATTGCTGGGAAGGTATCCACGATTCGGGCCTCTTTCTCGACTCGTGCCTCCCCTAGAGATACCAATGCGTCACGAAGGTTCGTGACCCCCCAGTCGTCCTCGTGCGGCAAGACCAATTTGACCATTGCGGCCCCATTTTCCAATGGACGCACGATATTAATATACCCACTGCGTCCCTCGGCTAGGATTCGGCACAGAGCTCTAGTTTTCTTGGGCCAAAATCTAGTTGGTTTAGCCGGTCCTGTGTAGGCTAGTCCATAGGTAAGAGCCTGCCATCTTAACTCCTGGAAACGTTCTTCCAGGCGGAAGATTTGATGGAATGGTCTCCACACCTGGCGTCCTATGTCTCTGAGATCGATCCGGGCGGTCCTCTGGGGTTGACTCCCGTAATCAATCCCCTTTGCCATACATCGCCGTCTTTTATGGCAACAGGCTTGTCTTCCTCTATATCGTTGGGCCAGCAAGTGAGTTCTTTTGATTTGCGGTTCATTCGGAAATTAAGTTCTTCCGATAGATCTTGCAGAGCTGGTTCTCCATTTTTTAGCCGTACCCAAAACAAGAGCGGAGATTCTACTCGTAGGATCTTACACTCGAGACGCCCGCGAGTCAAACGGCTGGTATCGATAGCTTCCATTTTTCTCTTCTCCCTTTTATTTTTATGTTCTTCACTTCTAAAAAGTTTAATAATTGTTAGGTGGTTGCAAAGAGGGAATAGTAGATAGGAGAAGGAAAGAAAGAGGTCGTTTTGTTGATATTATGTTTTTAGTTCGAACGAAAATCCTGATTTTTCCTCTGGTGGTAATAAAGGGTATACTTGGTTTTCCGGGGTCTTACTATACAGGTCAGACTCTGGTGCGCTGGCCTGTTCGGGTTTTTGAATCCTTTTTGTGCCTAATAGTAATAAAAGATGAGTAATAGAGTCCCAGATGGCGCCCAGTAAATGTATGGACCATCCATATACGGTATGCAAAGCGTAACCATGTACGATCGTGTCTATCATTAATTTTATGATTCTTCCGGTGAGGTATATTCCAATTACCCCGGCGCTGATATTGCCGAAAATTAAGAATTTATTCCAAAATTCTTTCCATGCGGATGCAGCGATTTTTGTTATGGATGCTTCGTCTAATAAATTTGAAAATGATCCCCCGTTCAGGGAGATTGGTTGTCCCATCATCCGCCTGGCTACCGTGTTGAGCACCGCCGGTCGCTCAGCAAGGAACAATATGTGATCGCGTAGATCATTGAGATCATTTTCGGTGTATATTCCGCTTGTAGCGAGCGATCCAGGGCTAACATATTTCCACGTAGGTTTGGTCATAGGTTTCATAATTGTGGGCGGCAATGATTCCACAGGTTTAGGCATAAGTTTATACCACGAATCTCCTAGGTGATACATGGTAGATGCGAAAGAGTTGCAGTTTATTTGAGTCCCCTGTCGCAATAGTACATGGGTCTGCGGCGTTAAATAATAGGTTTCGTTTCCCCGAATGACTGGTAGCTGATTATAACAGTTGTCAGTTCTTGTGATTTTTACTTCCACGGGTACGCATTTTACGATGTGTATTACTTCTCCGGCTAACAGGGCCATATATCCAGGTCCTTTCATTAAGTAATAAGCAAAGATATCGGGTGTTTGAGTGGCTATAGCTAAAGCGTTTTTTAACATTCCCTGCTCTAGTTCACACTGTTGCAAAAGGATATTTCTATATAATTGATTTATCTGCGTACGGATGTGCTTTTCGACGTATACGAATTTGGAATTCATGTAGGTGAATATGTCGAGGTTAGAGACACGCGTTCGTTGTTTGAAAATCGTTACGCCACGCGAGGTTTCGAAGATGATTAATTTAGGATGTTCGGTTCGAGTGAGTGTATAGCCGCATGTTACGTATTTTCCTTTGCTAGTCAAGGCGAAAGTTGTATCTTGTGCAGTTAATGAATAGACTATTAGTTGTTGTTCATTTACGTTATCTATTATTTTGTCTGCAATCCCACTGTACAATACTCCATAATTGTTGAATTTACAAGTGTCGGCGGGCACTGGATCCCAATAGGTCTCACCTCCCTCTATATCTGTGCAATGGGTGGTAGTGAGTTCACAGGCCACTCCGGATCTGAGTAGTACTCGATTGCTATTTATTCGTACGTCGGCTATATATTCTTGTAGTGAGATTTTTATGCTGGCGAGTACCACGACGTCAGTCCACGTGCCGTACGGATCCGAATACGTGCTCCCCTTGCACGATCCATCGGCGTCTACGTGTCCTGCCAATGTTACTGGTCGGGCAGTGGTATGATTCGGTTTTAATCCAGTGATATATCCGTTATGTAACTGATAAGTTCCATAAGAATGCATTCGTTGGCACACTTCACGTGATGTTTCTTCTATATATGAATATTTGCCATTCAACACATCCATGGAATGGGAAAACATTCCGCATTTTTTTATTAATCTGTCTATTTCGACTTTGATTGAATAACCTTTACTGACTCGAATTCGTTTATTTGTAGAAGTTGTATATAGACATTAGTTGAATTTACATTTTGTGGCGGAATGTCGCATTCCTCGATATTTAGTAGAGATAAGGTTGTTAGGTTTGTTGAGGGCGAGCCGCAGTCATAGCCTATTATCCCATGCGTTTTATGAAACCGGATTGTTAAAATTGTTATTATTACTGCCCAGCAATTATGGAGATCCATCTGGAAAAGGTTATGTTTTTTCTTGTTATTTATCTGGAGGTAATTTAATATGCGAAATTCGTAAACGATTAGGGTGGACAATTCGACTATTTTTCTTTATTCTAATTTTTACGTTATTTTTATTTAATATTTCTAATACTTCGTGTGGTCCGGTATACTGATCCCCAAATTTACCCGGTTTAGGTCCCTTTAATAGAAAAACGTAATCCCCAGATTTAAAGGTTTGAGGGTTGATTTTTTTGTCATAATATTTCTTTGATTTATGTTTCGCCTCGATAATATTTTCACGCGCGTTCCCTCGAAGGTTATGGAGTAGAGTGACTAAGGTTACCAAATAGTCATCGTAACTAGTTAATTTATCTTCTGGTGCTAGAAATTTTTCCGAAGGTATTCTTGCAATTTTTCCAAATATTAATTCGTATGGAGTATGTTTTGTAGCTTCGTGTACACAGGTGTTATAATTAAACATTGCGAGGCTAACCCATCGGTCCCATTGTTCTTGTTCGTTTGCATATTGTTTAAGATACTCTCCTAGGGCGTGATGCGATCGCTCTAGAGATCCATTGGATTGAGGATGGAAGGCGGTTGTACGAAACTTACGAATTCTAAAAAGTTTTGCAATCTTTCTCATTAAGTCGCTGACAAAATTTCTTCCCTGATCGGTTAGTATTGCTTTGGGTGCTCCGAATATACAAATGAATTTATTAACAAAAGCCTCGGCTATTGTTTCAGAGGTTTGATTTGGTAGGGGAATTCCCATGCTGAATTTAGTCAGTTGATCTTGCAGTGTCAAAATGTATTCATTTCCTCTCTCAGTTTTTTGTAGAGGCCCGACAATATCCATTGCTACTTTGTCGAAGGCTGTTCCCGGAGTATCGGTAATTATCATGGGCTGTTTCGTTTTAACGCGTACTAACTTTTTCAGTTGACATTGTAAGCATTGCTGAATGCCGTTGGACGTCAGATTTTATATTTTCCCAATAGTAATTATGCTTAATTCTGTTATACGTTTTAGTAACGCCTCTATGTCCACCTGTAGGTGAGCAATGTGTTTCGCCTATTATAGAAGGGCGAAGATCTTTCGGAGGATATTTTACTAATCCGTTACAAATAATTAATTTAGCTAATGAGTCGAGAAAGGTCATTTGTAATTGTGTCTTAATATTGCTCCAAGGAATATTGCAAATGAAATCCGTTTTAGCAATGCTAATAGTTTTTAATTTTAATTCCTCTGTTATTTTTCGTAATTCCATCAGAGTTTGCGTTATATAATTTAAAATCATTGTTGGCCCTTCTCTCGACCCTTCTTCAATGGGTAAGGCCACATGAAAGTAGTTTTTGCGTTTTACAACCTGCGGTCTACACAGAGCGAGTTTATTGAAGGTAGGCAATTCGTTGCGCTCGAGTAATTTTCGTGCTCCAGAATCCAATGGGTTTCCGTTGACATCGACAAAATATGCTATGTTATCTTTCCGCAAAAATAATAATTCGCGGGAATCGACAACATTGTTTTTTATTAGCTTATGGCCAATGATAGTTGGTTTAAGTTTATCTACTGTTAAGCTCTTCGTTCTCTTCGTTAGTTATTTCGCTTCCTCCTTCGTCGTCACTCTCTTTTTCCGTGTCGCTTTTGTTGGCTTGATCCGCGATTTCTTTGGGTTGCATTGAATTTAAGTGTTTATTTCGTTCATTTATCGTTTGGCTGCGAGTGAGCATTCTTCTGGCTCTCGGTGGATCGTGTATTAATGCTTTCTCTGTCTGCTGCACTAGTAATTCATCCAGTTCTTCTTGTGTAAAGGGTATGGAATCCGTATTATCTTTAAACAGATGGTCGTCAGGTAATAAATTTTCTGTTTGCTCGTCATCTGAAAGATATAACTCGAAGTTTTCGTCCTCTTCTATTTCTTCCTCCTCGTCGGATTCTTCTAACATTTTAGAAATTATTTCTGCATCCTTTGCTTCGTTGGGATTCAAAGTTTTGCGACCAATAATTGCCTTGCAGTTCACTTCTTCGAAATTCACCGGATTCCTGGATAACGCATCAGCATTTACGTTAGTTTTTCCTGCTTTGTATACGACATCGTAATCGTATTCGGCTAATTTTAATCTCCATCGTAATATTCTCATGTTGGTATCTTGAGCGTTTTTAAACCACAATAAAGGTTTATGATCTGTGACTAAAGTAAATTTTCGGCCGTATAAATATGGGCGGAAATGCTTAACACAGTATAATATAGCCAGCGCTTCCTTCTCGTATGTATCGTATTTTAATTCATTATCAGTTAGAGTTCGTGACGCATACGCGACTGGTCGGTCCTTATTTATTTCACCTTGCGACAATATTCCTCCTACGGCTACTCCGGAAGCGTCGGTGGTTAGGATAAAAGGCTTTGAAAAATCAGGATATTGCAACACGGGTTCTTCACATAATCTTTGTTTTAATTTTTCGAATGACTCTTCTTGTTCTTGTGTCCACTCGAAACGTACGTCATTTTTTAATAAATTTGTCAAGGGTTTTGCTAATTTAGAAAAATTAGAGATAAATCGTCTGTAATATCCCGCTAGTCCTAGAAATTGTTTAATTGTTTAATGTTTCGGGGTGTCTTAGGTCTAGGAAATCGTCGTACGGCTTCTAATTTTTTTGGGTCGGGTTTAACTCCGTTTTTGCCTATGACGTGTCCCAAATAAGTTACTTCGGATTTTAAAAATTCACATTTGTCGGGCTGTAATTTTAAATTTGCTTCGCGTAGTTTATCTATTAAAAGATTATATTTTCTCTCATGCTCTTCTAATGATGACGCGTAGATAACTATATCGTCCATATAAACAAATAATTCCTTTCCTTGTAATCCTGATAAAACTAAATCCATTAATCGTTGGAAGGTAGCAGGAGCATTTTTTAATCCAAATGGCATTCTATCAAATTCATAATGCCCAAAAGGTGTTGTGAAAGCGGTTTTATGGCTATCTGCTGGATTCATTTTTATTTGATGAAATCCTGAGGCTAGATCGCATATCGAAAAATATCGAGCTCCTCCCAATTGATCTAAGATATCGACTATATTTGGTAGTGGATACGCATCTCCGATAGTTTTGTCATTTAATGCCCGGAAATCTAATACCATTCTCCATCGTTTATTTCCTTGGGAATCTTCTTTCTTGGGTACAATCCATATGGGCGTATTGTAAGGCGACTGTGAAGGTTTTACTATGCCCCCCTCTAGCAGCTCTTCTACTTGTTTGTTTATTTCCTCTTTGTGAACTTGCGGAAATCTATACTGACGGGTATTAATCGGCTGATCATCTGTTGTAGATATTTTATGTCGTAAAACATTAGTTGCTGTCAGTTTTTCCTCAGGTATATGAAACCTGTCTTGACTATTAATTATAAGATTTATCACATTCTCCTTTTCATAATTATTCAAGTGCTCTAGTCGTAATAATTCTATAATTTTTGTGAGCCTATCCTTTTGGTTTTCTTCCGATAGTATTAAGCATTTGATAGCTCCGTTTTCCTTGTTATTACTTTGTATCCCTTGTATAACTTTCTCTTTATGTTTTGATTTGCGTTTACGTATACATTCGTCTACTATCACTTGAGATTGATTTTGTCTTAATTTAAAAATTCTCGAGGACGGTTTTTTATTTTTCATTCCTAATTTGCTGAGGTTTATTTCATTCGACTTATTTATTTGTATTCTTTCCATAAGCTCTTTGACGGTAATATGAGAGGGTTCATTTTTTTTATTCGTTTTTTCTGAGAACATCCCAACTCTTGGGAATTTATCGCCTTTTAGCGAGACTGAGGCATTAGTATTGTCGTTTTCGTTTAGGCAGAATCGTGTCGGATTACGTAGTGAGGTTTGGTAACTTCCCTCCTCGTAACCGATGGAGCTGGAAAATGCTCGAGAAGTGCGGAAACTTTCATCGGCAATTCCAGAATTAACCTTTGAAGTGATTCGATAATTTTCACCTCCAAGGAACTCAAAATTTTTTAAATTTTCGGACGAGGTTTGGTAACTTCCCTCTCCGAGGATTTTGGGATGGGAGGATATCTCAGAGGAGGTTTGGTAACTTCCCTCTTGCTGAGTATCGAAATTATGATTTCTCCTTTTGTTTCCTCTCATTTTAATTTCGTTTTTATTTTTGACCTTTAAATTTTTATTAATTTTATTTCTATTTATGGAAATTTTAATTTCTTTATTATTTATATTTCCGTCCTCTTTTGTCTTTGCATTCTCTCTTTCATTCTCATTTTTATTTTCATTTTTATTTTCGTTAACAATTTCAATATTCATAATCTCGTCTTCCTCTCTACTTATTTCATTTTCGTTTAACAATTCTTTTTTATGGTCAATATGTTTGGTCTCTCTTGGAAAGGAATTCGGGTGTGAAGTTGTTAATTCTTCGTGATAATCTAATGTCTTTATTCTGGTTTCACACAGGTCGACCATCTCATTCAGAGGTCTAAGATTTATGGTCGGCACCCTGACTTCTACTTCTTCGTCCCGCGTGTTTATGATATTTAAGTATGCTTTCCCCGAGACATTTTCCACGATCGTGTCCCCTAGATAGATTCCGTAAGTTATCTTCAATTTCGGTACATATCCAATTTTGACATTAGGGTTGCCAACTCTTACATAAAATAACGATTCTGATCTGGGTGATACTACTATAGTTTCTGGTGACAGAAAAGATACTTGGATACCGGATACATCTATACATCCTTGTGCATAATCAATTTTCGATGATGTTTGTTTAAAGAAATCGTTGCCTAATATACCAGCTTACGGTATCGGAAAGTCGTCGGGTACTATGTGGAAATTTACTGCGGTGTCGAAAAGGCTTAGCGTAGTTTCGCCAAGAGTAAAGACCGGATAATCGTTTATTCCGTTTAATTTTAGAATGTTACAATAATTAATGCGTACTCCCTCAGGTATAAAATTTTTTTTAATTATATTAGGTCCGGAACCGGTGTCTAACATAAGAGTTATGTGAGGGACTGTTTTTTGTATTTCTACCTGAACGGTCGGCACGCGACTGTGTTTATCGAGGTTTACCGCTACTGAGCGAGCGTTCGGAGCGTTTTTTATTGAGGCGCCGAAGATGTCGACGGGCGTGGAATCCGTTCGGTCCCCTGTTGCACGTCCGGCTTCGAGGGGCCGTTGGAGTTTACCGAATCTTTTGCCATTCTTCGATTATTACTTGCGATGCGCAATTCACAGTTTTCGAGGAGATGCCCTTGCGTTTTGCAATATCGGCAAAATGGTGTGTTATTATCGCTTGTAGTTCGATCCATTCTAGATCTGCAATCCCTAGCAGTGTGCCCTGCGGTGTTACAATTCTGACAAATAATTCTGGCTTTATTTTCTGTCATGCGCAGTTCGTTTTGCTTTTTCCAGCAGTTATTAGCTGAGTGTCCCTGTCTATCGCACCACTGGCAAATCAAGAGAGGCTTGTTTTGATTAGTACTACGGCATAACTTCGCGTTATGACCGGTTTTAAAGCACAATTGACAGACAATCGTATTTTCTCGTATCACGTTAACAGTTCGCCGTAATTGCGGGTCGCGCATTCGACATTTACTAGCATCGTGACCACGTTTTTTGCAAATCTGACATATTAGTATTTCGTAATTCTGCTGTGAATTTTGAATGAATTTTCTACAGTTACTGGCTAAATGTCCGTCTTTATAACAAATTTGGCAAGTTTCGCGTTGTAAGTTCATTTTTGCGATATTACCACGCCGTAAATCTGACATCGCGCGTAATTCTCTTTCTATGCGTATCGCGTCGGCTACGGCTGCTTTAACATCCATCTGTGAATTTCTTAATATTCTCTGTTCGATCTCCGGTTTTAACCCCTTGATAAAGCATTTACACATGTCTCTTTCTAACGAATCTTTAATATTCTGTTCGGGAAGAGAAGGTCCCGAACTTCGATATGCTTCGAGTATTTGCTTCCCCAAAATTTTTACTCTATTCGCGTATGTTATTACATCTTCGTCGTTCCCTTGATAGACACATCCCAATTCCCCTTGTAGTTGATAGACATTCTTCGAAGGACCATAAATTTGTTTTAAATATTTAGTGATTTGAGCGACATTGTTAAAGTCTTGATCCTGAATAGTTCGACGTGCCTCTCCGATTATACGTGTTCTAATGATTTTAGCAAATTGAGGCTCAGCCTCATCGGGAAGCATAGATTTCGCCTCCTCGCAACCCTCGATAAAATAATTCAATGGAATATTTTGTCCATCGAAGTATGGAATGGCGTCGACGGCGTATTTTAGCGTAGCGAAAGGATTATTTTGTGCCATTTTTAAAGATTCTAGGTTTTTTGCCTTTTCGTCGAAATTATCGGAGTTATTACTAGTTAATGACGTTTCGCGTGTGGAAATATTAGATTCAAACGTTTCGCAAACAGTGTCGAATCGCTCCTCCGCTATCGAAGTGTCCTCCAGAGAAAAAGTGACGTGTTTGGAAGCGAGGAATTTAGATGGAGTGGATGTGTGCACTGTTTTCGACGCGCCTGGCTTGGGTTTACCGCCACACTCTAAACCGAGTTTATAAAGTTCATCTACTTCGGACTTATTCGAACTTGACCTCGTACTCATTCCCGCTAAAGATCGCACTTTTTAAATCCCGGACGAGCCCCCAATTTTTTAAGCTCTGTTACGTCCGGGTTCTCGTCAGGAGGAGGAGAACTCGGGTGGACGCACGGAACCTCTCCTTTTCTCGCGGAACGACGTCGTGATGCAGATCCGCGAGTCGAACGCGCGTTAAGGGGGGCAGGGATCGGGTCAGCGTCGGCGACGTTATTACCCTTACCTGCGCCTGCGCTATTCGGTGGTCCGTTTTAGGTCAGAGAACCGAATCTCTTTGACCAGGGATGGACCTAGTGCGATCTTCAGGGAGCCGGGAACGGCGCGGGGTCAAGATTAGGAGAGAAAAAAAAATAACTGTTTACTACCGAATTTTGATCAATTAATTTTAATAAGAAATAATAAAAGTGAACTATAATCTTCTGTTCGTATACATAAAAAGGTTAAAGTATTGATAACAAAAAGAGGTCTTGTACATACAAATATAAAAAAAAAAACGACCGCGGGGAAGGAAAATCTCTTATATACCCAATTGCTCAAGTTGGGGTAAGAAATTGGTGATAGCGAACGGGTCTATAGGATCGGGTTGCAGGTGTGGAGGAGGATTGGGGTGCGCGCTGCGGAATGCCTTAATCGGGACGAGGTAGGGGAGAGGATCACGGGAAATGTACATAGGGACAGTATCGGTTATGGCATGCCTGGAGATTTGGTCCCAGAATTGTTTGTCAGGTTTAAATTTTCTTGGGATGAAGAAGGTGCCGGGAGGTGGATGGGCGGGAGAGCGAGGGAATTGACGGACGAGGTGAAAAAAACTTCTCCACATCGAAATTTTCCGGAGTACACTGCCTCTCGAATTCGGCTGCGGAACGGAGGGCGGAGGCGTATTGGTGGAGCGATATATTGGCTAGTTCCGGCTCTACTTCTACTAAGCGCTCCGCGAGTTCTTCGGCGTGGCATTCGCGACGAATCCTTTTATTTGCCTTCTCGCGACGGTGTCGCAATGCCCGTTTCGTTGGTCCGTTACGAATGGCATTTGTTTGGTTCACTATACAAATGAAGGTCAAATAAGAGAGAAGTTGAGGAATCGAAATAAGGCAGCTTCACCGAATCAATCGGCGGCTTGCCCGGTTGGAATGTTGTGGAATCGGAGGAGGCAGCTTCACCGAGTTAATCGGCGGCTTGCCTGGTTAAAAGGTTGTGGAAATGATTGTGAAGTTAGGGAAGGCAGCTTCACCGAGTTAATCGGCGGCTTGCCAATTTGGAATGTTGGGGTGGTTTGAAGGTAAAATAAATTGAGGGAAATAAGTAAATAAGAGGTCGCGAACCAAACTGCCAGTTACCGCGAAAAAAAAATGATAAGCTTGGACTTACTTTTGTTGTAGCGGCCGGTAGCGATGGTCGGGGAATACAATTGCCCAGGCTGGATCGTTGAATTGTTCGAGAATAATAAAGTCGCGCACAGATTCTAACTGTAATAGTTACGGAAGGTGTCGACCTCGAATGTATCAGGAAGAAGAGAGCGATCCGCTCCGAGTCGCGGTTTTTAAAAGGTTCCGGAAGGGTGGGAATATCTGAGGGCGTGATGGATTTCCGTGTTGGCTTGTCAAATGATAGTTTAGGAAAATTATGAATATAGAGGAAGGAGGGAAGCGGTGTCCTATTATTTGTGGTCGTTTTTCCATTTCCAGATTTCCCAGCGAATGATAGAATTAGTTTTTAGATAGATAGAATTTATTAATAAAAATTCTCCCGCTAGTTCACACTCTTAATCGCTCATTGGTGTGCCAGCCAACGACCACTAATCAGTTTTTCTTGATTGGTGCTTTTTGTGTTTCCCCACCAATGTGGGGAGTGTCATCCCCGAACGATCCAACGCGTTTCTTATCCGTTAGGAATTTGCTTTTGTTAATATTAATTTTTTATATTGGTAAGTCGTAAACTTGTCGGCGCCGACAAGGCTGTTTACCAAGGATTTTTTGATAATGAGACATATCTCGGGAGAACGATTGTTTATTTAGAGTTTTTTTTGTTTGATCGGGTTATTTTTGTTTGATCGTTCGAAGTGCCCGTTTATGGATTAGCAGCCGTTAAATTTTTCCTTCCCGAAAGAGAAGAATTTGTGAAGTCCCCCGGACGTAACATATTTTAATAAATGAAGAGCAAGGAATTAATATGAAGTTAAATCAAATATTAAAAAGAGGAAGACGAGAAAGCGTTGAAAAAATGTTTGCAACGAGGAAAGAAAATTTGGGGAGGTTCAGATTTAATGCGTTACTAATACGGACGAAGTTCTTGCATTAAGACCTCGATTGCAATTTGAGGCCTCAACAACTGGAACAGTATATCAGATAGTCGGAAAGATTTATCGGAAAAAATTTATTTATAAATTTATTATTTATAAATTTATTATTTATATTATTTTTTGAGAAGCGTACATGTGAAAAGTTTAGAGTTAGAAAAGTTAGAGACATTAAAGTGGATGCAGTAACGGAGAATGATAATGACCCGAAGAATCTTGGAATATACCAGATGCAACGTTACGGGTAAAAAAATAAGGTGGAAAAAGAAGTGTAAAATAAGACTCAGGAACGGTGAAAAAAGAATGCACGAAGCTATAAGATAGAGATGATAAAGTTTGAAGAGAAAGAGTTCGTGATTGATTATGTCAATGTTTTTAAGAAATAAAAAGCAACCCACGGATAAAAAGTCTGAGTTAAAATCATTATTTTATGAATTGTTTGTTATAAAAAAAATGCTTTAAATAAAACCTATTCTGTTTTGAGACGGACATTTTATGATGGATACATATTTTTTCTAGAAGTGGAAGTATTCCTGAGATTTCAAGGTGTAAGAAATTCAGAAAAATTAATGAAAGCCAGCTGGAATTCGAACTCGGGATGCTTTATTTATAAATCGTGATATTCAGTCTGCATGACAGCTTCATTATGATAATTATTTCCGAATTCTACCAACTATTACTTAGTCTTACGGCATTAATATTCTTACAAAAGCGACTTTTATTTTTTTATTAAAATAGTACCTTTTTTTAGTTATGTAGATTGTCTACTTTGGGACGAATTTATTGATTTGTAATACGTTGTTCTTCCAAAGTTATACACAATATCGTTTAATGTTTTTTTTCGTTAAACATTCAGAAATTTCTTTATTTTTTATATTTGAAAAGACAATTTGAGCGCTAATGCAATAGTATTCTGTTTCTAAATGATAGTTTCGTCTTCTTGAAACCTTCTAATAATTTATAGATAGTAGATATCCGTGATCTGGACATATTCATATTATCAGATAGGTAGAATCACCATTTAGCAGAATCCAAAAGGATCATCTTGTTGAATGATGTTCCTCGATGTTTCCATCGAGTTCAAGAAACATTCAACAATATGTAATAGAATATCGTTTCTACCATAGTTCCCAGATTGACGCTTTTAGCTTTTTGTTGTTTAATATGTGCTTTATAAAAGATAAAGTATATTAACAAGATGTCCTTCATAAAATGTTTTCCTCAAGACAGAGTAAGTTTTATTTGAAACATTTTTTTTGAATAACGAATAATTGGTAAGATAATCGCATGAAAAGATTATAATGAATCTCTATATATTGAACTCTATATTAAATATAAATATATTATATTTAATTAAATATAAATATATTAAATATAAATATATAAATATTTAATTAAATAATAATTAAAATAATGAGATAATAGATAGCATTGCTCAGTAGATAAAATTTTAAGTGTCTTATAATTTTATAATTCTTTCTTAATTGAATTTATATATACCGTTACGTTGTAAGTCTAAAAATAGCACGTAATTGGTGATGTAATTATTTGAATTTATTTTATATAGAAATTTAGCATCTAACAAGAGCTGGACTTGGGATCATCGATTTTGAAAAAGCTTATATATGTTAAAATATTCTATTAAAAGAGTATTTGAGTAAAAGGATAGGACGCCATATTCAGCTGTTTTCGAGAAAAATCGATTTAAAATTTATAGCGTTTTTTGTATACTGCATTAAGCCTGTTGTCGCTAAGATCGCGTAACCCTGTACCAATCTTATCGTCGATCCGAGTTCGCTTATTACAATTTTTTTAATCTAGAAAATATTTATTTATTATATTATTATGTTAAATATGTATTATATAACTATATAAAATAAAATTAATTTACTTAACAATTGTTTTTATTTACAATTTTCACTTTTAACTTCAATTATTAATAATTTACTGAATATAATTTTTATTCAATTAACAATCTTATTATTGTATAGGTTTTATCCGATATAAAACTAATAAAATGCCACTTTTAACATAGTTTAATATAGTATTTTAATTAAATTTTAAAATGATTAATTTAATAAGATAAAATTTTAAAAATAAATGCGAAAGATATGCCAAAACTTTTATTCATTTTCATCGTGTTGTAGAATTACTCCTCCTATATTATTTTTGCCATATTATATCTTATCCTCATGATCATTCTTGAATCTCGGAATAGCCGATGCTATGATCGGAAATGCAAGCATGCAAAAGCAAGTCTGCAAATTCCTAAGCGGAGCGCGAACGAGGAATTTGCGAGAGCGCGCCGTTTTGACCATATATGGTCCGATTTAAAATTATAAGACGACACTACTAGAATACTATAAAAACGGTCACTAAATCACCGAGAGCGGGCAGTCACAATACGTAACAAGACAGTTGTACTTCCTCACGGCCAGTCGTTATCAGAGAGTTAATAGCGAGATTCACACGAAACATTGTCAAGAAGCTGTACCAATAAATCAGCTACTTAATGAAAGTGAGTAATAATATTTGACCAAAAGAACTTTCCACCTACGATCCTGCTCGAAGTTCTAACTCCTAAGGCTCGGCGAACCTGACTTTCCCTAATTACAATCTTGTAACCCAATCTGGGCTACAACAATCGCTATTATTAATATTTGCACTCACTGCCTTTATTCAAGGACAGGATCAGATGGGATTTCTTTGTGTAGAGATATACAGTAGAGAAGCAGTCTGGAAGGGAGGCCAAAAACTATTATCTGAGGACATTAAATATACAAATATACAAATATTAGAGTCGAAGCAGTGAGTAACTTAACGTTGAATAAAAAATTACGGACCAAATAAAATTACGATGAATAAAATATTTCTTGTATTAAATAATAATTATAATAACTATAATAACTATTAATTATAATAAGTATAACTATTTTAACTTATTAATTGAAGTTAAAAGTGAAAATTTTAAATAAAAACAATTGTTAATTAAATTAATTTTATTTTACATAATAATATAATATATATTTAACATAATAATATAATAAATAAATATTTTCTAGATTAAAAAAAATATATAATAGGCAGGAATCGAACAGATTGGTAGTACAGGGCAGAGCGCCCGAGCTACGCGATTTTGGCGACAACAGGCTTAATGCGGCCGATATATAAGAAACACTATAAACTTTAAACCGATTTTTCTCGAAAACAGCTGAGTATGGCGTTCTATCCTTTTACTCAAGTACTCTTCTAGTAGAGTATTTTAATATATATAAGCCTTTTCAAAATCGGTGATTTCAAGTCCGTGCCCTCCTCTTGTAAGATCCTGCTTCCGAGGAATTAGCTATATTTTTAGTTCTTATTTATTACATATATTTGGCTTATTTTAATATTTTGTAAATTTATATATACAAATTTAAAACAATTGCTTCTGTTGCGAATTACGTGTCTTTATTAATTAAGAGACTTTCAATGCAGCAACTCAAAGCTATATTTTTAAATCGATAATCAAATTCGAAAATCGATTACATCCCCGTTTTCCTTTCATTTTCCTTATATGAAATTTTTATTGCGAAAAAAATATAATTATTCATATCTACAATTTTTTATGATGAATATATTCCAAAACATTAAATAATTCAGATAGCAAACCGTGTCAAAAGCATAAATTGTGAAGTTATGCCAATAAAAATCGAGCAGCAATCCAGTATGGGCTGCTGTAACAGATGCTGTCAGCAAAAATGCAGCACATGTCGAGCAAACTCTGCATCATGCAGTAAAAATTTAACAAAGTAAGTTGTCGTCATAAATAAGTCAGAATTCAAGCATTTTGTGTTGCCATAATATTCAATAGAAAATACTCCAAAATTTAGCATGATATACCGTCAAAACATATTGCAAAAATGTAGTAAAAAATCTGGCATATCTATTTTTTCACACTGTGACATCAGAAATGCGACAAGAATGCAACACGATCTGTGACGTCAGATACTAGCAGTAGAAACGGAGTACAGTGTGCTATCACACCGTGACGACAAAATTTCGACAGGTATAAAGCACGATCTGCCTTATCAGTGTGTCGGTAGAAACGCAGCAGAAATCGAACACAGTATGCTATCACGACGTGACGGCAAAATTGCGGCACGTATATAGCATGAGCTGCTTTATTAGCTGTTGTAGACAAAAAGGTTGTAGACAAAAAGGTAGCAAAAATCAAATGTTACGTCCAAACTCCGGAAGGAAAAATCTGAACTAATTAATGGAACTAGGAAGGACGCTCAGAGTTGTTTGTTCTCTCCTTGTCTCTGTCTTTCGCAGACCGATGTTCGGAGTGTCGATTTGCGAGTCGAACGCACCTTTTGTGCACAGGCTAACTGATCAACGTCAGTGACGCTATAACGCTAGCGCGATCGGTAGTCCGCTTTTTGGTCAAAGAGGTAAATTTCTTTAATTAGGGATAGGATCTCGTGCGATTCTTCGGGTAGCGAGGAATGAAGGAAAAAAAAAGATTAATTCAATTTAATTTTAATGCAAAATATTAATTATGAGAGATGGTTAATGAGTTACAAGAGGATTACACATACAAAGAGGATTCGTTATAATCGAAGGCATGGCACAAATTTACAGATTACTAATTCAATTAATATGAAAAAAAGGAAATTTTAATCATTATGATGAATTTTTTTGACGAGAAAAATTACAATTCCGATTAACATTTGAAGAATGAATTCGAGATTGAGTTCGCAAAGAAAGTACAATTTCGACTTAAGTATGAAAATTACAGGATGTATATGCATGAATGTAAGCGCGCGCGCGCGCGCGTGTGTGTGTGTGTGTGTGTGTGTGTGTGTGTGTGTGTGTCGCGACTTACATTAGTACGAAGGTCATCGGGCAGGAATTCATGGGGAGATTGATCTTAATACTACTTTTGTGTAATGAGGCGGTGTATAGGATCCTACTCAGTATTATACATGTGTTTCGTGTTTTAATGATTACTGATTTCTAGCGTAGTGTTGTTTGATAAATCTACTATGTGTGGAGGGGGATGGCTTCGTAGAAAGCGTGAACGGAGGTACGGGAGTCGGAAGGGAGGAGCAAAGAAATGATATCTCATGAATGGATCTCTTCTTAAAATTTCCGCGTAGGTAGCGAGTTTGATATCTTTATTAGCGATGATCCCTAGGCAAAATGTTTCCGGGAAAGTGATTGCGGGAATTGTCGTACAAGGCGGGAAAATATATATATATTCGAGTTCGAACTCCTCGAGAGAAGACTGCTGTTCTGCCGAGGAAAACAAATCGAACGGAAGGGTCTGTTCTTGCGCGGAGAAAGTAATTTGGTTTTGAGTACGGGTCGTCCGATAAGGCTTGCTCACTTTTCGCAGGAAATGTGGAGCAAATTAGTTCCGCAAACTGGTTAATCGGTTCCAAATTTTCGACCTCGAGAATGTCGTGAGAAAATTGTTGTTCGATGAAAGGAAAAGGATTGATCAAGGAGACTTCCGCGGATATAATTTTTAATTCTGAGGCGAACGGTCACATATGCAGGGCTACGTGGTGCTGGGCGGTAATGTCCGCTTCCGCGAATGATCCTGCCGCGAGTGCGTCGAAGCCGTTTGTTTAATTTATAGCGGAGGTGCTTCAGGACTCTTTTGATCCACTTCTGTCCGAGGGGAGATGGAATTTTACTAAATGGGAGAAAAAGGATGAAATCCACCGACTTTTTCGGCGTCCGCGTATCTAAAGGACAAGTTTATGGTCACGCGGCAATAAAGTGGAAGAGAGAGAAAGAGAGGGAGGGAGGGAGGGAGGAAGGGAGGGAAAGGGAGGGAGGGAGGGAGGGAGGGAGAGAGGGAGGGGGAGAGAGAGAGAGAGAGAGAGAGAGAGAGAGAGAGAGAGAGAGAGAGAGAGAGAGAGAGAGAGAGAGAGAGAGAGAGAGAGAGAGAGAGAGAGAGAGAGAGAGAGAGAGAGAGAGAGAGAGAGAGAGAGAGAGAGAGAGAGAGAGAGAGAGAGAGAGAGAGAGAGAGAGAGAGAGAGAACACTGATTTTCTCGGCGTCCACGTATCCAAAGAGCGGATCTATGGACAATGCACCGATTTTCTCGACGGGCCGCGTGTTCTAAAAGCGAACCTATAGACAGGTGATGAAAAAGAGGGAGAAAGTGAAATGGAGTGTCGAAAGATAGTGATGCGAACTAAGAAGAATTAAGAGACAGAATTTCGCAGTCTCGTAAACGGGGACGGGGCAGGAGCGCGTTACAACCGAATTGATAAGTAGAAGAAGGAAAATTCGACTTACTGTTGGTGATGTTGAGAAGATTGGCGCGTGGGTCGAGACGAATGCGTGGCGATTGCTGGAATTTTCGAAATTACTCCACTCGAAAGAGTTTAAGTCGCGCACTTTAATTGTTAAAAATCTCACCGGCTGCTCCAGGTGATGAGGTCCTCGGGAAGATAAGAAAAGAGAGCGATCTGTTTAGAATCACGGTTTATATTCAAAATTACGGCTTTGGAAAGATGGGAAAGTTCTGAGAGCGTAATGCATCTCTATGTTACTTTTCGAATGATAGTTTGGAAAAATCGCGAGTGTAGGGAAAGCAGGGGAGCGGCGTTCTGTGGGTCGTAATTATTTTTATGTTTTTGGTTTTCCCGGCAAATGACGGAATTAGTTTTTAAAAATTTCATCCGTCGTTCCATACTTGAATTTATTTATTGGTGTATTCGCCAACGGCTGTCAATCTTCTGGTTGGCGCTTTCTTAGTCTCCCGGTTTCGGGAGTGCTGACCTTGAACGATCTCGATGCGTTTTCCACATCAGGAATTCCAATTTTATTAGTAGAATGCCATAAATCTTTTGGCGCCGACGGGACTGTTGTCTACAAAAAATTGTTATTTCCGGAGGGTTTGATTACAGGACGTGTCTCGAGAGAAATTCCGCATATTTTAAGAGACTCGCATTTCCAATAATAAAAGAGAAAAATCTTTCTAGATCGTTCGAGGCATTTTTCGTTTGCCGATTAGCGGCCGTTAGTTCTTTCCGAAAGAGAAGAATCGTGGAGTCCACCGGATGTGATACAAACGTAATATGCTGTCACATCGTGACGGCAAAATTATAACAGAAATCGAATAGGGCCTGCTGGCCCTATTTTGGGATAATCTGCCAGAAAATCGGCAACAAAAATCGTACAAAATTCTGCGTCTGTCACTAAACACAATAATTAGAAAATCACCATTACATTGTGTTCGTTTCTCGCATACAAAATTTATCAAACTTATTATTTCTATATAAGCGAAATTATAATCAAAATTTAAACATGCATTTATTATTTGTGTATTTTTATGTATGTGCTTGATGCAAGACGTACTTGTCCAACAAGGTAGTTAACGAAGTGTAATATCTGCGAAATAGTACGTTTGATACATTATTTGATACGTTATATAAAAATCAAAAGAATCATGGTATAATTTATATCTTTGAAAAGATTTTTATAACTTATTTATGCTGTAAAAAATATATTAATTTTATCATTAAATAATTAAAATAAAATAATTAAAAATTATTTTTCTAAAATAAGAGATAAAAAATAATAGAGACATTACTTTTCAAAATTTTTTAGTAATATAATAACAATGTCACAATTTAAATATTTACGAAACAGAATTTGCTCGATTTCTGTTCTTAATTATGACGTTAAGTATGACGTTCATCCGTCAGACAAAAGGCGCTCAACGCCGACAAATTTTTGAAAACGTGAATAATAAAAACGGTCCATAGACCATACGTGGAATTCACGGCACTTAGCGCGCAGCGTCGGAAACACCAGTGCGCCCGGAGTCGGCCGAACGCGACAAGCTTCAAAATAAACAAACAACTAATTTTAATTATCAAAATCAGGAAACAATACCCGTGGATCGAATCAAACTTCTCCGAAACCGTACAAATCGTCGATCGCGGATAAAAAGCCAGATTTTTTGATAACTCAAAGAGATTTTCAATTTCTTCGAAATTCTCTGCCGGGCTCGCATAAGAAAAATCGATCCGATCTCGAGAAGATTGACGAGAAAAAAAATTGTGCATACGCAGTTCCCGCCAGAAATTACTGATAAAAGCCAATTTTCATCCGTCCGAACTTTCCAAAATCTGCTGACTGGAGAACTTGAGGTAGTATGTTTGCTGTTTCGGCCGGGAATTATTGGCACCGGTCTGCATCCACACTTCACCAATCTATTCAACCACAGTGTAGAGAGACAGTCATTTCGGTCAGAAGTAATTGACTGCTGTGCTTTACGCTGTGGTCAAGCATAGGAGGCAATGAGTATGCTGTCTCCTCACGAATGGCCGTCATCTTCCCGCATTCCGAGAATCGTATGCAATCCACGTTCGCATCCGCATCGGCGGTAAATAATCGTGCCGTAACCGATTATAATACCGTTGCATTATTCGCTGTAAATATCCGCGCAGTCAAAGATTACCGTTGTATCGCGTTAACCAGTGCTGCAACCTCGAGTCATTGTAGACACGTCCGCGAAATTTTAATTATATTTTTTTAATTACAAGACATTAATAAATTTACAAGAATTCCAAACTCTGATCTCACGTTTTTTTTTTCGCGGCCGAACTTGGATAATTCGTCGAGCAATATCCGAGCCGATCCAGAATAATACCGATCCATTTTATATACATATATAAACATTTATGTAATTTACATAAATTTGTGTGCGTGCGTGCGTGTGTGTATTAACCATATTACTACTTTTACTTTAATTACAAATTTATTAAAAACATATGTTTTTAACATGTGATTTTATGACTTTATTTACTATATTTTTTAGAGACTTTTTAATAACATGTGTAAAAATATCATTATCGATCTATAACAATTTCGTTATTTAACGTTGTTACATTGATCATTTTTTGCCATTTTCTGACTAAATTCTAATGTCATTTTGATATCTATTAGTTGAGGTATTGAAATTACATATGAAGTTAAACATCTAATATTGTAAATTATTATTATTGAATGTATCAATTATGAATGTATTAATTCGTGTTTTCCTATTAGTCAAACATGATAATATTCATTTCTAACAATTTATATTCTGTTTGACAAATAAACAAAAAATTATTAATATACAGAGATATTATCAATGGAAACTATTTTAAGTTGGCTACATTACTTGAAATTTGTTTGCTTTTTTCTACGTATATTCATTCTTTGTATTATTTTTATGCCTGTGTGCGTACATAGATTTCCGTGAGACCGGTCGTGTCTCTTTACACGAGCCGAGAGTTGAGAATATCCGTGATCGAATCTCAATAATGACCGAATCGATCAAATTCTAGACAGAATATACGTAAGAAAAAAATACAGAGACAATACTTTCATCAAATACTATAATTAAATTAAATGCTTCCCATGATGCCTCTATTTTTAGATATTGATAAATGGAAATTAAAAATATTAAAAATAGAAATTAAAATATTACAATTATATAATTATAAGCTTGAATCTCATATGTTTATGCCGATATGCTTACATTGCGCACATGTGTGTGTAAATTATTATGCAAAACTATATCTATTTATAATTATTTTAATTATTCAAATTTGTATACTTACTATTTATATTTGCTATTTTTTTATATAATATCGTTTCATCGATAAGATGTATTATCGAATTTAATTTTATGCTAACTTAGATAATTTAAGAAAAAATCAATTTCAGAAATCTATTAATGGAGTGACGGTAGTGCCGTTAGTGGGACTAAAATCACGTGATTGGGAGATTGATTCCTTGTTGAGATATCGTACTATTGAACAGTTAACTTCGGCCAAATTGACTTTGCAGTCATTGGCGCGACTACTTAAAGAGATCAGTAATATCGTTATCACAGACGTAGTGGGAACTAGAATCAAGACTGCACTCGAGCTAGTATACGAATCCGCCGAGCATTTGCGACGAGGCAATCTCGAATATAGTTTTGTCCTCAGCAAAGAAGCTTTCATTATTTCCGAAGCTGCTTTTTCTGATCCAACACTTTTGGCACTTCTTTACTTTCCAGAAGATCAAAAGTGAGTATAATTTTAAATTATTTAAAAAAAAAAAATAAATCTATAACAGTAAAATATGAAAAATATTTTTTCTAGAAAAAAATCCATTTAGTAACTTCAAAAAATAAAAAATAGAAATAGAAAATATTATGACTATTTGAAGAGGAATATTTTTTAATTACGTTGCTATTTGCATATCTTCTAAAATGCAATATATTTTGTCAATATAAATTCACGTTTATTTAAATGGATTGTCTCCTGTATATAAATTTCTTTACATACGAAATCTTCAAAAAAAAAAAAAATCCAATCCAAGATATAATATTGGCATAAAAAACGATTAAAAAAGAAATTAAATTGTATGAAAAAAATATTGTGATTTCCTTTAGAAAATATTAATTAAATATTTCATAGAAGATGTAGAAGTAGAATAATTGAAATAATCCATCTTTTCAATTTTTATGTAATATAAGGAAAGAAAAAAAAAAGAAATTTTTTTCGTTATTTTCCATTATTTCTTTAATTCTTTTTTTTTATATAATCATATAAAAAAAGATATGAAAATTTAGCATATATTTTAAATTATATTACAAATAATTTTACAATTACAGGTACGCCGTGTACATTCCCCTATTTCTGCCAGCTATGATACCAGTGTTATTATCGCTCAAGAATATACGAAAGTATTATTTTCCTGAAAAGTATGATACAAAAAAAACAGTAGACCAGATAAAAAGTAGAAATGATAAGGATAATGAACTGGATATTGAATAAAAATCATTTCTCCAACCAATAATAGAAGACATATAATCATGTGATTGCTCATTCAAAACCATTTTGATCAAAAGATAATATATAGCAATAATAGACATATAATAGACATATTTTGTGCAGCGTCTTAACTTCTTCGCAATGTAACAAAAATGAGATTTTGCTATCACTGTGTGAAAAAAAAGTTTCTTAGATTTTAGTGCGACTTTAATATTAAAATTTTTGAAGTCACTGAATCCGAATATGATATCAGAATTTCAAAATTCAAACTGGCGGATTTAATATTATTAGATTTAATATCACTTAATATGATTTAGATCAAAATTTATTGAAAACATAATTGGATTCTTATAAAACTAGAGTCCAAGAATATAAAATAGCGAACTGAAGTTGAAAAAAATTAAAAAATTTTTTAAATAAAAAAAATAAAAACATACAATCAAAACTCATCCTCGTTTCGTGACTCTGGGCTCAGCAGAGAACGGAATTTATAAACGATTGTTCTTTATTAATATATATTTTATATTAATATAATATTGTTGTTGAAGTTAAAGTTTAAATGAGTTATTATTTTTAAGTGATTTTTTCAGCAAAATTTGAGCTGTCATTTAGAATAACAAAATTCTAATATATTTTGATTCAATGACTACAACAATTTTGGACTTGTTTTTATAACTATTTTTTCAAATTTTGATCCGCTATATTGAGTTTTGAAATTCAGACATATAGAATTCAATGACCTAAAAATCTTAGGATAATCATTTTTATAAAAATCCAATTATTTTTAAAAATTCTGATTCGCCATATTGGATACGCTATTCTAAATATTAAAATTTGGATATTCAGTGCTCTCAGAAAATATAGGATACCATTTCATATAAATTGAAAAAAAGTAAATCGATTTCTTTAGACATGCATATATATATATATGTAGAGACATACTACACAGGTAACATGTCTTTTCTTATCTGATATTGTGTGTATATGTGTGTGTGTGTGTGTGTGTGTATGTGTGTGTGTGTGTGTGTGTGTGTGTGTGTGTGTGTGTGTGTGTGTGTGTGTGTATGTGTGTGTGTGTGTGTGTGTGTGTGTGTACATATAAATATATATATATATATATATACATAAAATATATACATTATGTGTGTGTATATATATATATATATATATATATATGTATATATAAATATATACATATAAAATATCAAATTTAGGTAAAGAAATATATTTAATAAAAAATGAAAAAGTTATTAAAGCAAAAGTTAAGATAAAAATTAAAATATATAAAATATTTTAAAAATTAATATATAAATATTTACTTCACAATTTATTTTGTTATAAAATAATACAATAATGAAATAATTTTTGGATCCAATTACCATATTATATTTAAAATTTTATATGTACAAATAATATTTTATAATAGAAATAGATTTAATAGGAAAATAAAACAAAAAACGGTTTTAATAAAAGATTATATATTTTTTAACAAAATAAGAAATATTTTATTATATTACTTTATTTATTAAAAATTATACAAAAATTGATAAACTAAAGTAAGTTTTTGATTATCTCTATAATAATATTAGCTCTATTATATTGTAATAATTATATATATATATATATAATTTTATATATATATATATATATGTAATACATATATATATAAAATACAATTATATATATATAATATATATATAATTTTATATATATTTATATATATATTCATATTCGTAAAAGTCGTAACAATTTTTTGTTAAAGAAACTTTTTTTTTCAAGAAAAGAATAAAAAAACATTACATATTTGTTAGAAATATTTGTTATTCAAATATATATAAAATAAATTTCGTGTGTCGGTGTATATAGCATATATAGAACTTTCATACGCATGCATGTCCTCCTTACTTTATACACATGCGCACGAGTTTTGTAGTTTTTCGGGACCATGTATTTGAGGTAAGTTAGCGATCTGGTATATATAAATATAAATGTCTATGACCAGAGAGGAAGTTGAGAGTGGTCACGCCGGCCTTTTTCCCGACATGGTCGAACTCGCCATCAACACTATCGTCAACGTCTATTATTGAGCCGTGGAACTACAAGATATATCTATTTTGCGATACTGCCGATAAAATCATGTCTCGTGAAATAGATGTGATGCGAGTCCATGCCATCGACAAATTGTAGATGAGAATGTATATATAATTATATATATATATATTTATGTTTGCGTAATTTTTCTTTTATTATAGACTAAAGTTGATTATACATTGACATAAATATATACATTCTTCGATATTTTAATTTTTTATATATTCATGTACATGTGACATATGAAAAAGGAGATTATTCCGTCCATTATCCTTTCTCGCTGAGATATGGACAAATTTCATATATAATAATACATATTTATATACGAAATCTTTATATATATATATTCCTATATGAACAATTTTTTATTCGGAGAAAATCTCCTTTTTTATGTTACATGCATATAAATATATAAAAAATTAATACATTGATAAATGTATTAATTTTATATATATTTTATATATAAATGTGTATATTTTTCAATGTTAATCAATACTTTAGTCTATAATCAAAGAAAATCGATGTCGATTCGATGTCGATTCCATTAATATTTCTCATTGGGATATTAGTTCATATTAGTTTCTTTCTTTTGTAAAATTTCTGTTTGATATTGTCACGGCTATCTAAATCTTATAATTTTAAATATTGATTTATTGATTTATTGATTGAATTCCTGTTGGTACCAGGCTACGGCTTGCCAAAGAAGATTCAGATGACACGTCAGATGACACCTCTGAGAAAGAACCTTCCTCTCTTAATTATGGGTTTGAAAGAAAGAAGTGGTGAGAAGCTCGCACGGGGATTCTGACCATTTCCACCTATAAATATACGTGCGGGAAAAGCAGCAGCGCGCTTTTTGATATTAACTAAGGCGGTGACATTAGTCAGTTCAGTTCATAAATTGTGCGTGATCAACCTTAGGGTTAAATTCTTAAATTTATAATCAATTTCTGTAATATTTCTCTTAGGAGAATTTAAATTTAAAAGCCTCCTTGATTAAATAAAGGTAATTTTGTAAAAAACTAAAATAATTGGGAAAACTGAAATCTTAAATTTTTCTTAATTAAAATCAAGATCATAATTCTAAATCCAAAATCGGTCGCTAACAATAGCGTAGTGTACCATTTAGTCGCAGCCAATGGTGTTGCGACTGAATAATTTGAATTTAGAATCTTAATAATAAATAATTAATTTCAAAAATATTCATGCCCAAAAGAGAAGGGCGCAAAGTTCAAATTAAAAGATTAATATTTCAGTTAAATCAAACGATAATTTTAAATAAAGATCCCTTCTCATTATTCCTAAAACTTAAAAATTTGGAAAGACAAACTAAAACTAAAATAATTAAGCAAATTCCTAAATATAAATTAAGAAAAATTGATTTCGAGGTAAATTATCCAAATTATAATCAAATTAATAAGAAAGATCCCCGATACAAAATTTATAAAATTCGTTTCCTATTCGGGATTGATTAATTCACGAACTGGTCCAATCCCAGGGTAAAGTACTTAAATGTATTGACCTAAAAATGGACAATCAGGATGTAACATTCTTTAACAGCGATGGGATACTAAAACGGTTTGTGGAAAGAAATAATAGTGAACAGTGAAAAAGTGAACAAAAAAAAAAAACAATAAATTAAAGAACATGAAGGGATCTGGTCAAACATCAAGAAACATAATGGAAAACTCAGGGGAGACAGACATGAATGAGTTACGGAGGCTGGGGAGCAACAACGAACGATACAACAGCTTCAGCAACAGCAACGAAGTCAAGCTATTAATTTATCATCAGAAGGAACGATAAGTAACTTTTTACAATTTTCGATCAGAGACGCGTTAGAAGTGGTGCCTAATTTCGATGGAGAAAATATTCCATTTGTTTACTTCGTCGAGTTGCGAAGAAGCATTAAGTATGGTCGCACCCACGCAAGAAGTAATTCTAGTTTGGGCAATACATAATAAATTAAAAGGGGATGCTCATAGATCAATATTAGGAAAAACCTTTGAAAACATGCAAAAAATAATTGAATTTTTGAGAGCAAAATACGGACCGGGAGAAACAGTTTATGAAGCGCAAGGGCGATTAGCTTATTTATACCAAAAGAAGGACGAGAAGGTTGCAGCATATGCCAATCGAGTTAGGGAATTAGGAAAGCGAATTCTTGATGCACAAAAAAGAGAAACCGGAATATTAAGTTTGGAATTTCGAAATTCAATTGAGAAATATTTAAAAACAAGCTTCTTACGCGGATTAAATAGAAAAATAATAATATCAAAAGAAGGAACATTTGAAGAAGTAGAGGCACGGGCAATTGACGCGGAGAAAGAATTAGAAACTGTAAACATGATAAGACGTGTAGTACTTGCAAAGAACGCGCCAGCTGAAAGACGAACTTCGACCCGTCGCAGTGAAGCTGAAATAATAACATGCCAATTTTGTCGAAAGGTAGGTCATGCGATCTCGATGTTGATTAATTAATAAAAATCAAAATCAAAATAGATCAGAATTTTCTCAAAATATGCGAAATAATAATAACTATTATAATAACAATAATTATAATAAAATCAACAATCGAGTACAATCCCCACTTCTGCGATTTCAATCAAATTGGAATTTAAATAATCAAAATTCGATATCTTGCAGATATTGCAAAAAATTAGGGCACACTATTAAGGAATGTCGAAAAAGAATTTGTAATAATAACAATAATAATAACAATAATAATAACAATAACAATAACAACAATGGCATTCGAAATAATAGTAGTTATACTATAATAATAATAATTTAAACAACAATCGTAATAACAATAATGGAAATAATTTTAGACAAAATTTACAAGCTCATGGAAACGAACAGATTCCCGTGAGGAATGGGGCAGCCCCGGGAAAAACCAATGTCCGCCCCGCACGGAAGATCAACGCTCAAATCGAATCAAATGCAGAACAATAAATTTAGCCTATATTGAGGAGGTACCGAGTGAAATTAGAAAGCTTAAATTTTAAAGAAACTCTAAATTTCCTTGTAGACAGTGGATCAGGGCCGAATATAATTAAAAGGAGTATCGTAATACCAGATACTTTCGTGGACGGGAATGAAATATTGAAACTAAGTGGAATTACAACGTATCACGTGATCACCTTAGGACTGATAGATATCTTAGGATGTCCAGTTTCTTTTCATTTGATAGAAGACAATTTTCCGATACCACAACATGGGATTCTGAGTTCAGACTTTTTTAAACAATTTCAAGTAAATGTTAATTACCAAGAGAATCGATTAGAATAGAACGGTATTATCATATCTTTTGCATTAAAAGAAGAACAAGAAGAAGAATTTAGCAATTCCTGCTAGATCTATTTCACAAATGCATATTAGAGTCGAATTCAGAATTAAAAGAAGGATATGTCCCGCGATTGTAACAGACGGTATTTACTTAGATGATGCTTTAGTTACAATTAGGGACGGCAAAGCTTATCTACAAGTAATAAATACAAATGAAGAAGAAGAAAGGGTATTAATTCCCACAATTGAAATGAATTTGAAACAAATGATAAAGAAATTTCAAACTCGACAAACTCAAATGTAAGCTCAAATACAAGCTCCTGTGCGAACTCAAATTCAAACTCAAAATCAAGTTCAAATGAAAATCTTAATACAAACTCGAATTCAAGATCATGTTTCTATATAAATCAAAATGAAAGAAAGAATAAAATAATTGATGCATTAAGACTTGAGCATTTAAATAATGAAGAGCGTGAACATGTTGAAAGATTAATAAAGAAAAGTGCCGATTGTTTTCATTTGCCCGGTGAAAATCTTAATCATACTAATGTCTTAAAACATCGCATTCCAACAGTAAATGAGATTCCAATAAATACTAAACAATACAAATTTCCAGTAATTCATAAAGATGAAATTAACAGACAAGTAAATGAATTGTTAGAGCAAAATATAATTAAACCATCAAAATCACCTTATAATACGCCTGTGTGGATAGTCCCTAAGAAGTCGAACTTGAAAAGAAACAAGAAATGGAGAATGGTGCTAGATTTCTGTGACCTAAATAATAAGACAGTAGGTGACGCGTATCCACTTCCAAACATAACAGAAATACTCGATCAGCTGGGTGGTGCAAAATATTTTTCTGTATTCGACCTTGCTTCAGGTTTTCATCAAATCAAAATGCATTCGAATGATAGTCATAAAACAGCATTTTCTACCCCTCATGGTCATTATGAATTTGATAGAATGCCTTTTGGACTTAAAAATGCGCCTGCCACATTTCAAAGATTAATAGATTTAGTTTTGACGGGAATGCAAGTAAGCGAAATTTTTGTATACCTAGATGACATAGTATTATATGCTAGTTCATTAACAGAACACGCAATTAAATTTGAGAAATTAATTTCACGATTAATAGAAGCAAATTTAAAATTACAACCAGACAAAAAAGTGAATTTTTAAGAAGAGAAATAACTTATTTAGGACATATAATTGGAGAAAACGGAGTCCGACCTGATCCTAAAAAGATTGAAGCAGTTCAAAATTTTCCAATTCCCAAAAATGCAAAAAATATAAAACAATTTCTTGGATTAGCTGGGTATTATCGAAGATTTATTAAAAGAAGATTTATTAAAGGATTTTCAAAAATAACTAAACCATTAACTAATTTACTAAAAAAAGAAATAGAGTTTAAATGGGAAGATAAAGAACAAGAATGTTTTAATACGAGAATTTAAGAAATGCATGTGAAGAATCGATATTACAATATCCTAATTTTACAAAACCTTTTCTCTTAATTACTGACGCTTCTGGAACAGCAATAGGTGCAATTTTAAGTCAGGGTCAGATTGGAAAAGATCAACCAATTAGTTACGTTTCGTGTGTATTAAATGATGCAGAGAAAAATTATTCGACTATAGAAAAAGAATTATTAGCAATTGTATATGCTGTTCAACATTTTCGATCTTATATTTATGGTAAAAAATTTTTCTTAATTACTGATCATAAACCGTTAACTTGGCTTCATAAATTGAAAGATCCAACTTCTCGCTTAGCAAGATGGAGAATAAAACTGGCCGAATATGATTATGAAATAATATATAAATCAGGAAAAATTAATGCTAATGCTAATGCTTTATCCAGAAACCCTAACAAATATATATCCAATACAATCTCAGTACGATGTAATAGAAGAATGTTCAGAGGATGAAGAAGCCAGATACAGAAACGCAAATCCAAGATCTTTACCATCTTCACCAAGAAGAGGAACAATGATGGAAGAACCAGAGCCATTAGTTTTAGGAATGCAGACGCGTAATACAGAAAAGTCAGAAGGAGAAAGTGTACCATTTACAAAAAAATAATTAAATGAACCTTTATTTTATGAACATACATTTCAGGCAGAAATACATAATAATCCACTAAATCAAACAGACGAAACAGAAAATTTATTTAATAATAGCACAGAAAATAATATACAACAAAACTCAACACTAGAGTCAGAAATTTCAAATTACGAAAATGCAGAAAGTTGATGAATCAAATTCACAAAATCATAATAATTTAAATTCACAAATAAAAATACCAAAACTTTTACAAATTCTTGATAACTTAACAGGAAATAATAGTGAAATTAATCAAGGAGAAATTCAAGAAAATTTGATGCCAGAAGGTGAGATTGAAGAAAAAAAATTATCTAAAGAACCAAATTTTTCTCGATGATTACATTGAAGAAAAAGATATTGAAGAAGACAACGAAGAAAAATTTGACGAAGACGAAGACAATGACAGCGAACAAGACAGACGAAACGTACAATGAAATGACTTTTGACGAAATAAGTGACACAATTGAAAGACAGATAATGACGCGCGGACAAAAGCAAAGTAATAAACAGTCGTGACAAAATTTTTATGCAAAAAGAAAATTATTTATACCTTTTAACTGCAGACGGTAAACCTTGTGATGACGGATCAAAAGCATTATAAAGTAGAAATTTAATTCCTAAAATTAAAGAAGGAAAAATAGGGAATATTGAAATAGTAAAGAAAGGAAATAAATTTCATCTAATTTTTATTTGCAAAAATAATATTAATGAAAAGATAACTAAGGAAACATTGCATTGTTTAACTATTAAATTACGAAAAGCAATTAAGGAAAATTCAATAAAAATTTTAAATATTGCAAAAACACAAGAAATTGATAATATAAAATAGGAAAAAATCTTAAATTGAATTCGAGAATCCATTATAGGAATTCCAGTTAAATTAATAATTTGTCACGGTCTAGTCAGAATTCCGGAAGTTGAAAATCGAAAAAATATAATAGAAGAAGCTCATTCATCAAAAATTGGAGGACATAAAGGAGTAACTAAAACATATAATCGAATTAGGAAAAATTTTTATTGGGATAATTTAAAGACTGAAATTATATAAATTAATGTTTACAATGTCAAATAAAAAAGTTAGTTCGAGTCAAAACCAAACAACTTATGTTAATAACTGACACAACCTTTTCTTCATTTGAAAAAATACAATGGACATAGTCGGACCTTTACTAGAAAGATCGAAAGAAAATTCCTATATCCTAACAATCCAAGATCACTTAATCAAATTTTCCTTAGCAATACCTTTAAAATCAATAACTGTCGTAAAAATCGCTGATGCATTATTAAAATATTTTAATATTTTATTTGTATTTTTGAAGTCCCTAAAGCTATATTAACAGATCAAGGAATGAATTTTATGAGTAACTTAATGAAAAGATTTACAAACAATTTCGAATTAAACAATTTAAAACAACATCCTTTTATCCACAAGCCAATGGAGCTTTGGAAAGATCTCATTTAGTATTAATTGAATATTTGAAACAATATATTAATAAATTTACTGAATGGGATGAATTATTAGAATATGCAACTTTTTCTTATAATACCAGTACACATGAATCAACTGGCTATACTCCATATGAGTTGGCGTTTGACAAAGTAGCCAGCCAACCGTCCAGTGAAATAATTAATGATACAGAAAAAGGAAAAACATATGAAGATTATTTATGTAAATTAATGACAAATATTCATAACTTACAAGAATTGCTTCGAGAATGTTTAATAGCTTCAAAAATTAAATCTAAACATTATTATGATCGAAAAATTAATTCACAAGAGTTTCAAGTTAACGATCAAGTTTTCCTTTTATGTGAATCAAGAAAAGAAAAATTAGGTGATGAATATTCCGGATCATATATAATGGATAATTATGTAATGGATATTTTACCAAATGGAAATATCAAAATTCTTTTTAAAGGAAAACCAAAGATTGTTCATCCTAATAAAATTCGAAAAACCAAAAATGACAATTATCTAAGAAATTGAACTTGTACCGCGCAACAACTTCAATTCATTCATAATAATAATATTTCTTTAAAAACAGATGAAAGCAAAAATCTTCCTCTTAATTCTCCAGAACATTTTGATAGAAGAAAATTATGGAATTATCGGCTTTGACTGCGGAACATCCAACCTGAATATCATAACATTGTCATTATTGGAAACAGAAGAATGTAATATACCGCTAATCGAACCACAAATACAAGAAACTAAAATTCAATTATTACAATTATCGAAATTCGAATCTATCAATATTATACAATGTAAAATCTCAATCTTGCGGCATGTATTCACATATATCAACTGTACAAAATGCGCAAGCAGAATATATAATTGACACAACATTCGACCAATGTAAAAATATGCACAAAACTGGAACACTAACTGTAAATAACATAATTAACGGATTAAAAGTAAATTATACAACTTCGCGACCAATTATTTTTCTGTAACAACCGATGGAAAATGCTTCGGAACACAATATTCAGATCCATATGGAACTTGGCAAGATGTAGTTGTACAACTATAAGTTTATTTTCATATCAAGCAATAATAAATATTGAAACAAATCAAATTCATTTAAAAACAATTTGTCAAGATATTCAGATGGAAATTGCATAGATATCGAAGGTAGATATACTTTTTGGGAAATCATACCAACAAATTTTTATAAATTTAATTATTATGACGTATTATATATGAAGGAAAAGCGTATATATGAAGAAAAAGCGAAAATGATTAGTAACATAAATGAAAAATTATAAATAATTTATTCCTTGTCAACCCAAGATATAACTTTGCGCGTAGAAACTCTTCTCAAACTGGAGAAGAGTTTTTTTGCGGATATACTTTAATAAAAACAGAACATCCAAAATTATTAATTCTTGAAATTAAAAATGAAGGAACTTTTATTCAAAAACGAAAATTATCAGTTGAAAATTTAGATATTTTTGCTTATGTAAATTCAAAATTTGTTTACATAGAAAGACACATACGAATACAAATGAATCATTTAAACACAGATGTACTTAAACAACGATGCAATTTGGAGCAACAAATTATGAAAAATGCACTTAGTATACACATTCTCCAGATGATTTCGCATATTAAATTATGAAAGGACCTAGATATATGGCAATAATATTAAGAGAAGTCGTCCATATAATCAAATGTACTCCAGTCGAAGTTAAAATTTATCATATGAAGGAATGTTATCAACAATTATCAGTATTAAAAAGAAATGAAACATACTTTTTAGTACCACGAACTCATATTCTTTTCAAAACCGGAACGCAAATCACTTGCAGCAGAATAATTCCAACAATGTATTATTTAAACGATGGATGGTATAAAATTACACCAATTCTGGAATACAGCAAATCTCCATTAAAACTAACACTGATAACGAAACTGACTTGACAATACAACGATCCTGGATCATTGGCAGCAAGCGGCATATATACAAACAGCGAACTCGAAAATTTACGAGACCATATTATGTTTCCAGCAGAGAAGAACGGAATTTTAAACACAATGGCCCGTGGGGTAATAGGAGAACCGACCTTATCTCAAGGAATATCATTCTCTCATCTTCTCAATGAAAACTCTCTATATAAAATTATCGAATTCGGGGGCTCGAGCCATGCTTGATGCAATCTCTCCTGTCGTGCTCCAGGAGGATTATTTGTATATTTGCCAATGGCGTTGGAGTGTGTCGCCGTTGCAGTCCGACCTGCATCCATCGAGAGAATAGGACCATCATCTCTCTGGAGTACCGGTCGTGGGGATTCGAAAGAATACATGTATATATGTATATTGTAATATATATATATATATATATATATGTATCATTGTATTGTTGACGTGTTATTCTAAACACGTTATTTGCGATAAATATCATCACATGCCTCGGTAGTCGAAAGGATAAGATGCCTGCCCGGTAAGCAGGAGATCCAGGTTCGATTCCTGGCTGAGGTGGTATTTTTTCGCAAAATAATTACGAGTTTTCACGACTGGTTCGTGGTCGGGCCCCGCCGTGACGCACACTCTCCCTTCTTATTTGGGTATGGAAGAAAATTTGGGGAACATTCCTATCTATCGGAAACGCAAGTGCAGGACTAATTGGATTATATTCTGCATAAGAACAATCAAATTAATAATAGACACACTAATTCATGGCTATGCACTTCACACAATTTATGGTTGGTCAGTATATGCTCATCGGAGCGCTTTGGGATTCAGTCACAAATCTATTATTACATCTAGCCAAACGAAAACCTCAAAAAAAAAACCAGAAGAAAAAAGACTAGAAGAAGAAAATCAACAATCAAATAAACAGCAAGAAATAATACAAATACCTACACAATAACAAACACAAGTCGAAATAGAAAATGAAATTGAAAATTCAAATCAAACTTTTATCCGCAAAACTCAAACCCTATATTCGCGATTGTAAAAAAGATAATGAAAGACAGCATAAAAGGCGAGCCTATATCGATCGGACAAAGCATGTATCAAGCGACAAATAAAGATAACAGGTGCAAATTCTTGCGATAGAATTAATTAACAATTGAAGTTCAGCCGTGTAAGGAGAAAGAACAAAATTATAATAGTAAATTAATAATAAATAACCTTACAAAACAAATCAGGTAAATTTTAAATCACATTTTGACTCATCAAAAATTAAATTTTACTCATTCTTATATATATATATATATATATATATATATATAAAGAGAAAATGAGACCGCCAACACAAGAACAAAAAGAAAAACCACAATTAGATGGTCATTACCACAGAGTCATTCAGACGCCTATGAACCCTTACTGCGAGAAACAACACTGTGCGTAACGGCAATTAATGATGAAGAGATAATCTATAAGGAAAGAAACATACCCTATAGACGAGTCTGCGACGAATGTTTTTGGGACATTGCCATTGACATTCACAATTTTATCGAGAAAGTAAGGAATTGGCACACACTTTGTAAGGTCGAAGAACAAGGAATAAAACGAACATGTTATTGTTGCGGAAAAATTATATTAAATTTAAGACCAGCTAAAGAATGTATGAAATGCGTAAAGGAATTTATTAATAATAACGAAAAATTTTATTGGAAAAATGAAATAGATGTACAAAATTACGAAAACATTGAAAATTAATTATATATTATATATACATAAATATAGAAATAATATAGTATAGAAATAATACAATATAAATAAATTAATAATTTTATATAATACAAATATACAAATATAAAATAACTATATACTTTTGTAAATAATAATAAATGTTAAAAATATAAAATCAAATATATATATATATATATATATATATATATATAATATTTAATCAATTCCCAAATAAAAAGTATAATACTAATAATAAAAAGAATATACATAAAGCAAATTCACGCGTGTATACATTACGTATACACGCATATCAGACATATATACCAACACACTACAATACATGAAAAATGAAATAGGAAGCAACAGATAAGTTCACATTAAACACTTATCCGTAATAAAATCCAATACCTTTCCCATCTAAACAAAAGAGCGCTATAAGATAAGAATGGCATAGCTAAGAGCCAAGAACCTTGCCGAATTAAAAGAATCACTCAGAATCATTCTGTTCCTCGCCCGAGACAAACGATACACTGTCAAAGGTTTTCAATTAACAACATAAAATGCAAAAAAACGAAAAGGAAATGGAAAATTTTAAATAACAAATAGGAAATCCGGAATTTGAATGCGCTATAAGTAAATAAGAAAAATTAATAAATGAATATAATAATAAATTTATTTCCTTTCAAAATGCAGAAGCAAAAGAAGCAAAAAGAAAACTATACAAAATGCTAGGACATCCGGACCTAAAATGTATCACAGGGCCGAATAAATTTAACAAACTAATCAAATACTATGACTACATATTTTACGAAATTATACCTTCTAGAAGGAAAATATGCGGAGATTACTTTGATCCAACAAAAAAAGGCGCAGAAAATTTCAAAAACCTACCTCTTCCATATTGGCATAGTCACACAATTATAAATGAAAATAATATAGATAGAAAAATAAAATGTGCAAAATGTCATAAGATACTTTTAGAATTAAAAAAACTATTATACTGTATAAAATGTATTCGAAGTTACATATTAGAAAAAAAACCAATTACAGAGGAAATATACTTATTTAACATGTAACATATGAAATAAATAAATACTCAATAATACTCAAAACAGTAATTACCCAATAGAATAAACAAAATAAACAATATAAAAAAACAAACATAAAAAAAAAACAATTAAAAAAAATGAAAACGCGGAACATATTTTGTATCACATTAGTTTTAAATAAATAAATAACAATAAATAACAATAAATAAATAATTATAAACAATACAACAACAACAACAACAACAACAACGACGACGACGACAATAAAAACAATAACAAATATATAAATACAATGATGATAATAATAATAATAATAATAATAGCTAACCTCTGTATAGAAATAAGCCAATTTTGTAGTAGATTAATTAATATTATTCATACGTAGTAACATAAGGTACTACGTATGACTTAAGGGGGGAGGTGTCACGGCTATCTAAATCTTATAATTTTAAATGATTGATTTATTGATTTATTGATTGAATTCCTGTTGATACCAGGCTATGGCTGTTGCCAACGAGGATTCAGATGACACCTCAGATGACACCTCTGAGAAAGAACTTTCCCCCTCTTAATTATGGGTTTGAAAGAAAGAAGTGGTGAGAAGCTCGCGCGGGAATTCTGATCATTTCCATCTATAAATGCGTGCGGGAAAAGCAGCAGCGCGCTTTTTGGTACTAACTAGGCGATGACATTAGTCAGTTCAGTTCATAAGTTGTGCGTGATCAACCTTAGGGTTAAATTCTTAAATTTATAATCAATTTCTGTAATATTTCTCTTAGGAGAATTTAAATTTAAAAGCCTTCTTGATTAAATAAAGGTAATTTTGTAAAAAACTAAAATAATTGAGAAAACTGAAATCTTAAATTTTTCTTAATTAAAATCAAGATCATAATTTTAAATCCAAAATCGGTCGCTAACAATAGCGTAGCCTACCATTTAGTCGCAGCCAATGATATTGCGACTGAATAATTTGAATTTAGAATCTTAATAATAAATAATTAATTTCAAAAGTATTCATGACCAAAAGAAGAGGGCGCAAAGTTCAAATTAAAAGATTAATATTTCAGTTAAATCAAACGATAATTTTAAATAAAGATCCCTTCTCATTATTCCTAAAACAAAAATTTGGAAAGACAAACTAAAATTAAAATAATTAAGCAAATTCCTAAATATAAATTAAGAAAAATTGATTTCGAGGTAAATTATTCAAATTATAATCAAATTAATAAGAAAGATCCCGATACAAAATTTATAAAATTCGTTTCCTATTCGGGATTGATTAATTCACAAACCGGTCCAATCCCAGGGTAAAGTACTTAAATGTATTGATCTAAAAACGGACAATCAGGACGTAACAATATAAAAAAAATAATATAATAGTAATGAGAAGATGAAAAATAATTAAAAGCATAATTTTTGCATTTTTTTTTCTTGTACAGGAAGTTAACTTTGAACAAAAAAAATCGCCTATATATAAACAGATTGTTACGTCCGGTGGACTTCACGATTCTTCTCTCTTTTCGGAGCGAATGGGCGAGCTCCGATACAGTATTAAAAAAATCATTCTGAATAAGTAAACTAAAACAATTTCTACGAGCTCAAGCTTCGAGGACGCCTGCCGAATACGTGAACCTCAGACTGTTGAGAGCTCGCTTTTCGAACTAATAAATAAACTATAAAACCCGATTGAATTGCAATTAAGCTAAAATAATGTTTGACAGCCATATGTCGAACGCAAAGAAACCCTTAGTGCACTGGCGATGACGGAAAATCATAAATTTTCAAGTAGATATCTGTTTTCTTTCATGGCAGGCTCCGTATTCGAATAGCCGCTTTCGTGATCGGTTATTTAATCCGCCGATCACCCATTCGATAAATATTTAAATAAATAAATAATTAAATATAATAAATATTTAAATAATGCCATATGTTGATAAAGGCTCACTACCTATCATCCCTAAAAATTCTCCCCGTACCAATCAGACTCTTTTTCCAAAATTCAGAACTATGATAGACTAACTCCCCCCGCTCCTTAATGACTCGCTAATTCCTATTTGTTAAAGACCCGCGAGATATTCTTAATTTCCGAACCGAAGATTTAATTAACCGCAGAATTAATTATTTAAACTTTAAAATTGGGACGGGTAAATTAAATAAGTTTGTAATATTATTCAAATATCGCTTTATTGTATTTAAAAGCACGGGAGTGATTCTTTTTTTTGTGTGCCCTCGATCTCACGAGACCTCAGGAGCACTCTGTGGAGAGCCAACTATTGGCTGCTGGTCCCAACTCCCCCGCTTGTCTCTCGCCGATCTAACTGCAACAACATTTTTTGTTATCATCACAGTAGTAAGTTGCATGGATTAATATAATCTACAATTTACCCATCACCACTTAAATATCAATTGTTTCTCCTTACTCTCTTCCCCCTTACTTACCTTTCTGAGCCTATCGTGCTTAAGATTCAACACTTTTACACTTATAAATGTTTATTTAAATTATTTTATTATTTTTATCTACTTATATTGTAAAAATCGGGCATGGCCCTAAATATTTTAACGTAGAATCTTACCCCGAACTGCCATGCCCGATGACCTCCGCACTTTTGTAACACCTACTACATTTACATGCAATTTTATTTTTTTCTACTCTCATGCGCTCATTCGAAAAGATATTAATCGTTACCATTATCTACCGAGTAATCGCTATGCATACCATTTCTCTTTTATGTTAAGTATTTTGTATTTTAATTTTGTATTTTGTTCGTTTCACTTTAATTAATTAAATGATTACTTTAACAATAAATCAATTTATTCATTCATAATTTAACCCTCTTGTCACGCTCATTCTCGTCCACTCTCGGGGATCGCATATGGTTCTATCCCAGGCAAGAGATTAAATTCTCTTACCTAAATTAATGGGCTGACGGATGTAGTCACGCAGTCGGAGTCATAGCGTCTTTTTCAAGACGTTGACTCGTATCGGCTGATCTGTATGGTGCGTTCGACTCGCAGACACGCTTCAGAGCGGCCACCTGCGAGAGGATATTCGGTGCATCCTTCCTTGCCCCATCCCTTTAACCCTTAACTAATAATTCCGGGATCTGGACGTAACAGATATATTTATTACTAAAAGTATATATATATGTATATATAAGTACATATATGATTATATATAGGCAATTTTTTTTCAATTTTTCAAACCTAAACTTTCTGTCAGAAGAAAAACTGTGAAAAATTATCCTTTTAATTATTTCTTACATCTTCCCATTATTTCCCATTATTATTACTATTATTTTTCTTATACCAAACAGAAACTTTATAAAGAAAAACTATATCAACATATATCTACAAATTTCGTACATGATTATACATTATATAAGTATATTATTTACATATGTACTGAAAAATACTGAAACATTTTTTATCAGGAGGAAACCTGTTTTTTTTTTATAGAAAAAATCCTGTTTTTTTTTTATTTAGTAATGCACGCACGCACGCACATGCATACGTACATGCACATACTTAATTACAACTGATTAACTTAATTAAAACAAAACAAAGGTATACTTTACGATAAAAGTATTAAAACATTACAAACGTATTTTAAATAAGTATTTTATTTATTACGAAAAAAAACATTAGAAGAAATATTATTAAAGGATTACATAAATATTAAAAATATAACACCCCTCTTCAACAGTGATGCGAATTCGAGCCCGAGCACGCTGGCGATTTTTCTCCTCCATGTACAGAGACGCTTCATCTATCTGTGTGCCTACGCGCGCTCGATTAACAATATAATTCGATGTGTTGAGCGAGAAAGAGAATGTCGTCCCTCCTTCTCACTTCGCTCGCTCGCCTCTACCACGATCAAGAATGCTAAATGCTTCCTCGGCGTGAATCTGAGTCGCGGGCACAATTATAATCAATGATATGATTTTTAGGAAACATTATATTAGCATATATTTTTAGAAAACATAATATTGTAAGAATTAGACGACCGTAAGCGGTCATGAAAGAGATTCGGAATATAAACAGCTAACAGAGAGGAGCCGTCGTGGTCGTGCAGACTAAGTGTCGGATTGGTAGACGAGGGATCCCGAGTTCAAATCCAGTCGGTCTCCGTTAATTTTTTCCGAATCTAATAGATATCTTTCAATATTAACATCATATATTACATCTAAAATAACTTAAAAAAATATAAAAAAAGATAAAAAAACATATGAAATAAATAATTAATTTATTCAGTTTCGCAATTATTTTACACTACCCAGTAAAAATTTTTTATATAAAAAGAATATATAAATATATACGAGGATAGTCTGAAAAGTTTTGAGCCTTAATATGAAGATGACACATTACTCGTCAAAACCATTTTAGTACTACAATATGCTTTGAAAGACTTTTGTGAAAATTTCAGCCATTTTGGACGCTCAGTTGTTGTTTGACAGTCGTTTGTGTCAGTTGATGTCAGTGTTTTTGTAAAAATGGAAAAAATTGAATATCGTGTCGTGATTAAATTCTTACATTTGAAAGGCAATATGCCTGCGCAAATTAAAATCGAATTGGACGCTGTTTACGGGACTCTGCCCCATCATTTGTCACCGTAAAAAGATGGACAGCTGAATTTAAATGTGGTCGTACCAGCTTGGCTGATGATGAACGTTCGGGACGGCCAAAAACTGCGACCACCGCTGATAACATCGAAAATGTTCACCAAATGGTAGTGGACGACCGTCGAATCAAGATTAGAGAGATAGCAGAGGCTATGGGCATATCGAAAGAACGCGTTTGTCATATATTGACTGAAGAATTAGATATGCGCAAGCTATCCGCGCGTTGGATGCTGCGCTTGCTCACTTTGGACCAAAAACGAATTCGAATGAACATTTCCAAGGCCCTGTTGGAGCGGTTCAAGCGAAACGAATAAGATTTTTTGCGTCGATTCATAACTGTAGATGAAACTTGGATTCACCACTACACTCCAAAGACAAAAGAACAGTCAAAACAATGGACTGCAAAGGGTGAACTTGCTCAAAAAAAGGTGAAGACTGTTCCATCAGCTGGGAAGGTAATGGCGACTGTTTTTTGGGATAGTCACGGAATTGTATGTATCGACTATCTTGAAAAAGGTAAAACAATAACGGGAGCGTATTATGCATCATTACTTGATAAGCTGAAGGTAGAAATTGCAAAAAAACGGCCGCATTTGAAAAAGAAGAAAGTGCTGTTCTATCAAGACAACGCACCTGCTCACACTTCGGCGATCATCATGGACAAAATTCATGAACTGCACTTCGAATTGGTTACCATCCACCGTATTCACCAGATCTGGTCCCCAGCGACTTTTTCCTGTTTCCTAAGCTTAAAGTTTCGCTTGGAGGACAGAAATTTTCATCGAACGAGGAGGTCATCGCATACGTAAACGCCTATTTTGCAGAGCAAGACGCTAACTACTATTTGGAGAGATTAAAGAGATTAGAGTATTGATGGGAAAAGTGTATCGACTTAAAAGGAGATTATGTTGAAAAATAAAACTATATTTGACCGAAAAAATACTTGTTTCTATGTTAGGCTTAAAATTTTTCAGACTACCCTCGTATAAACATAATATAATAAACGTATATAGTTAAATACGAAATGCATTCATATATATTCATATTAGTTTTTCTTTTGTAAAATTCCTGTTTAGTGTAACAAAAGTAATAGTAATAATGAAAATACAAGAAAAATGATTGAAAAGATAATTTTCGCATTCTTTTATCAAAAGTTAAGTTTGAAGAAATGAAAAAAATTTATATATAATTGCGTGCGTGCGTGCGTGCGTGTTTTTTTAATCATCAAAAAAAAAAATATATATATATAAATTATATATATATATAAAATCATAAATATGTATGATATGTGGACAATGTTTTCTCATTTTTTCTAACTTAATTTTTTATAAAAGAAATAATACAAAAATTATCCTATTCATTATTTTTTATATATAATCATACATATTTCATATATAATTATATGAAATATGTATGATCATATTTATATATGTATATAGATTTATACCCACATAGAACATAATCTCCAATGGACGCCCATTGAACCTCCATGACTCCATTAAACTTCCGTCGTATCTATCTCCACGATAAAAGTCAGATAGATGTTCATTAGAGGTCCAGGGAACCTCCACCGTGGACGTCCATTAGCCGTTCAGCGAACCTCTATGGTGGATGGTGTTCTAGGATTCCACCGTGGACGTCCATTAGCCGTCCAGCGACCTTCACGGTGGACGGTCTTCAAAGATTTCACCAGGACATCCATTAGCCGTCCAGCCAAACTCCATGGTGGACGATCCCCTAGGGATAATCTCCGCGGTCTTCATCTATCTCCATAGTGAAAGTCAGATAAATCTCTAATGGAGACCTATACTATCCATGATGAAGGTCTAATAGAGCTCTATCAAACCTCCATTAGACATCTTATAGAAACCTCCATTAGACATCTTATAGAAGTTGTATGGATGAATTACAGATGTTTTATGAAATTTTCATGGATCATATACAGAGCTTAATTGGGGATTTTAGATTCTTTAGATAATTACTTAGATGATTACTTTATGATAAAAATTGAGAATATATACTTATAAATAAATTAAAAATTTATTGCATGTATCTTATTTATTCGTATTTGATTGTATATAAATGATTATACCAAACACAAGAAAACATATATTATCAAACAAGAGAAATGTATCACGTATTTAATATGCTCAATAAATATATAAATGAATAAATAGAATATATACGTAAATTTATAAACACTATTCACATGGAACATGATATTAAAAATCCATATAACATATAATCTTCACATATAACATATAACATATAATTTTTCTTTATGTATATAATTAAATTATCTACAAAAACTACACACGCTATCAGGACATTGACATTGAGACTATTTGAATCTTATGACAATGTGATAACATTTACTGATCGAAGATCTGTCATATTTTTACATCAAAATTTTAAGTTTAATTATATCTTATATTGTAATTATATCTATTTTCAGTATCTGATTTCAGCCGATCACGTAAGTGAAGCAAGCTCGACTGTGTATACTACAAGGATGGATGACCCTCGGAAAAATTATGTGACATTATCGACATTTACAAGATAAAAAAAGATCTCATTAGTTCCACTGCACATTACGTATGTATGTGCGCTTCGTTCCTTCAAAGAAATATTTTTGTTCAGCATCATAAAAAATTCTTTTTATTAACTTTTTCTATAGAGGTCTTCTGGAGGATTCATGGACATCTAATGGAAGTTACAAACTTCGATGATGGATCTCTAATGGACATCTATTAGAGGTTTTTGTTTTGTGTGGGTCGTCTATCGAGACTTCATGGATCCTCTATTCGCCTCTAGCGATCCACCTAACAGACGTCCATGGAAGATGTCTAACAGAGGTCTCATAGACTTCCACGAAGCGGAACTGTGGATTTCTTGTGAACATTTATTGGAAATCTAATGGTCGTCTAATGGATGTTCCGAATATCCATGACCGACATCTAATGGACATCTACTGGAGAGTTTTGTTCTATGTGATTATATATTTATATATGTCCTTGCATAAAAAATTTACCGGCTATTTGATTAAAATATAATAAAAGGAATAATTTTTTCTTATTAAAATTTCAAGAAATTAAAATAAATTTGGAGTTAAGAATTATTTTAAAGATAAACAAAAAGTATTCTAAAATTTATAAAAATAAGAAGAAATAATAATGCGAATTCAATTCCTGCAATCGCGGCTTACGGTGCACGTCATAGAACTTACAATTTATCAACAACACAAAGGAAAGTTATTGCATCAAATAGTTGCAGCACAAAATAAATTCATGTTCAAATTCATATTTCGTAGAAACTGTGGTCCGCAATCACAGAACGGGAAGATGTATTCCGAGTAGTGTGCCTTCACTGTTCTGAAATCCGAGTATTTAATAATCATCCATAATTCATCCACATAAGATGCATCACAATTCCGATAATTAATATTGTATATGACATTTCTCTTTCGTGAATTTGATAGGGGGTCTTTATGCACCCTAATGACACTACAAAGTTTAATGATATTATAAAAAGCTAGTCTGAAGTTCAAGTTATTAAAAATGTATTGACAAATTTATCAGAAACATTGGAGATGTATGATAAGGTAAACCATGAAAATTCATCCTCCCATATGTTGCCAGTATTTTATTGTCACTCATCAGTCCTTGATTTTACTTGTATATTAGATTTTTTAATCGCTTGTTAATATTGTCAAAAGTGAATTCCTTCGAGTAGTCATTGTCGAGTAGTATACTAATATAAATTGAAGATTTTTTTCGAAATTCCGAATGCGAAAGTAAAAATGCTTTATCCATTAGGTTCATAATAATGCCGCTTTTTTGAAAAATGGAGTGTTGCGACAAAAATTTCAAACACCGACTTGAAAAGATTGATTTATTGTATCAATCAAAAACAATTGTTCAACTGTGGTCCGCTATAACGAAATATTTAAGAAATTTATTCCTTGTCCTCCTATCTCCAATGTAAATTGTAGTCTCTGATGGAAGGCATTGAAATTTTTGATAATTTTGTTGATTGCGAAAGACGTAACCGCCATAAGAATATCAACATATCTATAGTAAATTGGCACCGGAAAAAAGATTATCGCAAGAATCCCATCCTCCAACTCCTGCATGACTAAATTCGTGAGAGAGGAGAATTCAATTTCGGAGTCCCGAAATTTTGCTTATATATCACGTTGTCGAATGTGAAAAACGTCGAATTCAAGACAAACCGAACAGAACTCCCTCCCCCAAAAACTCCCCCTTCAGTATTTTGCAATGATATGAAATGCTACTTTTTTGACAGGCATTGAATCCCTAATTCTGTCGGAACATTGACATAAACAATGACACAACATTCAAAGAGATTAAAAAAAAATTGTTATCAAGGATTGTTCTCTGTTTTTTAACTAATTCATAGCTGTACAGAATATGACTTGAAGCTTTGGAAACATTAGTGGAGATCATCCCGTGCAAAAAAGTGACTAATTGGTAAAGAGATGTATCAATGAAGGACACAATGATTCTATAGAGGCAATTCGGTTTGTATATCTTCGGAAGTCTATAAGACCTCAGCAGTACATCATCGCTATAATATAATATTCTATATCTCGCCAAGAAAATGTATTACTTTTTTTTCCATCTTAAAAGCAGCTTGTTCAAATCTCTAACAATTTTCCTAATTCTTTGTCAATAATGATATAAGTGTTTCTATTACTAAGCTTGTCCTTAATTTTAATAACAACCATTTCCCTTATCTGCTTTGATAAACAATACCCTAGGATTCTCTTTTATGAATTTGTCCATTGGTTTTTTTAGGTTGAGAAGTATATTATTGTTGTTCTTATTTAAGGGCAATAAAATTTAGGCTGCTCAAAATGGGAATTGAAAAAGTTCTTGCGTGAATATTAGTAGGTTCGGGCAATTTTTTAATGTTGTTCTCGATGCATTTAATGAATTCAAATACAATTGTTATACTGTGAAGGTAGCAAGAAATTCTCACCTAATTGTAAGAGGCATTGGACATTCCTCGAAATGAGGCAGGATGAGAGATTTACGAATCATTTAGATATTAGTAAAGTGATTGAAGATGAAAAAATTCTGTTAGAGCCTTCACTAGGGTTCAACGTGACCTTAATAGTTTTTTCTGAAGGTGTGTCTGTAGACAATGTCGAAACATTGCCATTTATCTGGTTCCACCTAATTATAGAAGAGTCATGTTTTTTAGGTTCATAAAAGAAATAATTTCCATTGTGGCAATGATACTGTATTTCCCTCATCCCTCCTTTCGAAATCTGAGTATGTTTCCAAAGCAATCATTTCATTTTCTTGTCAATTTTCCGCTGTTCATTCAAGTAAAAAAAAGAAAAAGATTTGTATTGTCTACCAAAGGCCTCACATATGTATGTAGGAAAATTGTTAGTGATACTACGTACTAAATGGAAAATGTGAACTTGCAGATGATGCGCATAAGTGTGCGCGACACACTTTTAGTTCAATTTTTAGTAATGTATGATTAATATATCTTCTTAAATTTCGAGGTTAACAAATGAGTGTAAATTAAGATTAAGATTGTTTATACCGATATAAATAGGGAGATACAATACTATGCGTTATATAAAACTTAAGAAATCTAATGCAAAGTCTGTTCTTACTGATAATGATCTTACGGTATTTTATCCATTCTTCTAGCAATTTTCCTGAATTAAAACCGAATACAAGCAATATAAAATTAAAGAACGAGAGAGGTGGATGACGCATATTTTCAGCCAGTGTAATATAAAAATTAACAGTTATTCACAGAATTAAAAGACTCTCTGAATGAAACAATCAAAAAGTTAGACAATATGACTATTAAAAGTCAAGCGCAGATCTTGTAGCGTACAATTTAATTACGGATTAGCGTACAATTTAATTATGGATTATGTTATTACATAAAATATTTGTTACGTGATGACATGATTTTTTTTAAGAACCAAGAAATTTTATTTGTCAGAGAAGTTACGCATAGGCATATTTTTCTTACTAATAAAAAATTATATATATTTGAAAAACTTTTGTCAAATTTTTTCAAATAATTTATGTATTTTCATCTGTATCATCTTTTTTTTTTAGTTATGTGTAAGCCACGATTGCAAGACCTGAATTCGTATTATTTCTTATTTTTATAAGTTTTAGAATACTTTTTTATCTTTAAAATAATTTTTAACTCCAAATTTATTTTGATTTCTTGAAATTTTAATAAGAAAAAATTATTCCTTTTATTATATTTTAATTAAATAGCCGGTAAAAAATTTTTTGTGCAAAGACATATATATAAATATATATAAATATATATAAATACTTATAAATCTATATATAGATAAATCTATAAATAGATAAATATATATAATTATATATGAAATATGTATAATCATATACAAAAAATAATGAACAGGATAATTTTTGTATTGTTTCTTTTATAAAAAATTAAATTAAAAAAAAATGAGAAAACATTATTCACATATAATCATACATATTTATGATTTTTTATATATATATATATATATATATATATATATATATATAATGTGTGTGTGTGTGTGTGTGTGTGTGTGTGTGTGTGTGTGTGTGTGTATACACATACACATACACATACAGGATGTCCCACATTGATGCATTTCTTTTTTATGCAGTTCTTTTTAAGAACAGATTCTTTGGCATTCTAAGACGAAAATTCTAATACAAAAATGTCGAAGCTATAATAGTTTTTAAATTACTGGCGATTAAAGTTCACTAATCACAAAGCTGATATTTCGCGCGCTCAGACATGGTGATATGATAAGTGGTAAAGGTTCTACGAGAGTGCTCTTACAACATCGAAAATATCATAGAAATATACAATGACATTCTTATTAAGAAATTATTTCTATTTTGGAACTTATTTGTATATTACACAATTAATATCGCAATATAACATGGTAAAATATCTGTTTAATAACGACATTGTACCATGTGATAGCTGTCAAAAAAAATTCATAACTATATTTATTTATCTCATATAGTAATATCAAAATGGTCCAACAAATTTAGATGGTAAACTTTTTGTAGTAATATTATTATATATAATATTATATATTATACATTATTATTATTATATATATATATATATATTATATACTATATATTATTATATATATTAATATGTCAAATATTTGACTTTAATGCACTTATATCAAATTATCGATTTATATTTTTATTAATAATTATTTTAATAAATATACATAAGTTTATAAGCGATAAACTATAATAATTGTTTTATCTGAACTAGTTGTACCATTTTGACATTACCATATGAGGTAAATAAACATTGTGATGAATTTTTTTTGACAGCTATCACATCGTACAATATGTCGTTATTGAACAGATATTTTATGATGTTATGTTGCGATATTAATTGTGTAACATACAAATAAATTCAGAAACAGAAATAATTTCTTAATAAAAAATAAATGTCATTGTACATTTCTGTGATATTTTCGATGTTGTAAGAGGACCTTCGTGATCGGCTAATGGACGTCTTCGTTGGACGGCTAATGGACGTCCACCTAGGACGGATGGAATCCTAGAGCATCGTCCACCGTGGAGGTTTTCTGGCCCTCTAATAAACGTCTACCTGACTTTCATCGTGGAGATAAACGTTCGATGGAAGTTTAATAGAGGTTCAATGGACGACAACTGGAGGTTATGTTCTATGTGAGTGTAAATCTACATAAATATATAAATATATATAATTAATTTATAATTAATTATATATGATATATAATAATCATATATAATTATATCATATATAATATATATCATATATAATTAATTTATAATTAATTATATTAATTATATATGAAATATGTATGATCATATACAAAAAATAATGAATATATATATAATTTTTGTATTATTTCTTTTATAAAAAATTAAGTTAGAAAAATTGAGAAAACATTATCTACATATCATACATATTTATGATTTTATATATATATATATATATATATATATCATTGATGATTAAAGAAACACGCACGCACGCACGCACGCACGCACGCACGCACGCACGCACGCACGCACGCACGCACGCACGCACGCACGAAATTATATATAAACTTTTACATTTCTTCGAACTTAACTTTTGATAAAAGAAACAATGCAAAAATTATCTTTTCAATCATTTTTCTTGTATTTTCATTATTACTATTACACTAAACAGGAATTTTATAAAAGAAAAAACATATATGAACATAATATGAATGTATATATGAATGTATATATGAATGTATTTCGTATTTAATTATATACGTATATTTATATACATTTATACATTTTTTTATATGAAGAATTTTTACTGAATAGTGTAAAATAATTGCAAAACTGAATAAATTAATTATTTATTAAAATTTATTTCATATGTTTGTTTATCTTTTTTTAAACTTTTTTTAGTTATTTTAGATGTAATATATGATGTGTAATATATGATGTTAATATTATCCTGCTTGGAAAGCATGCGATCCAGATTCGATCCTTGACTGAGGTAATATTTTTCGCAATATATATTTCCGGTAGGGGAGATAATAAAAGAGAGTTTAATCGATATCAATAATATTGATCATCGAATTATTATAGAACCATTACGTTGAAAATCTGCTAAACCAAAGCAGCACGTAGTTGATAATATAATTAATTGAATTTATTTTATATTAAAAAATTTTAGTAATCAAGATCTTGCTTGCCGAGGAAATACCATGTTTCGTGTTATAGTTTGTCAGTTAATATGTACTCGGGCTATATCTATATATTGTTAATATTATGTTTTCTAAAAATATATGCTAATATAATGTTTCCTACAAATTATATCATTGATTATAATTGTGCCCGCGATTCAGATTCACGCCGAGAAAGCATTTAGCATTTCCGATCGTGATAGAGGCGAGCGAGCGGAGCGAGAAGAAGGGACGACATTCTCTTTCTCGCTCAACACATCGAATTATATTGTTAATCGAGCGCGCGTAGGCACACGGATAGACGGAGCTCTGTGTGTACATGAAGGAGGAAAATCGCCAGCGTGCTCGGGCTCGAATTCGCATCACTGTTGAGGAGGGGTGTTATATTTTTAATATTTATGTAATCCTTTAATAATATTTCTTCTAATGTTTTTTTCATAATAAATAAAATACTTATTTAAAATACGTTTATAATTTTTTAATACTTTTATCGTAAAGTATACCTTTGTTTTGTTTTAATTAAGTTAATCAGTTATAATTAAATGTGCGTGTGCATGTGCACGTACGTATACGTGTGCATGCGTGCATTATTAAATAAAAAAGAAATAGGATTTTTTCTATTAAAAAAACAGGTTTCTTCCTATATAATAAAAAATTTTTCATATAAGTACATGTAACGACGCGCCCGGATCACCCTCCTCCGTAATTAAAATTAATTGTAAAACAGCGTAAAATATTAGGAGATAGTGTCTCAAGTATCAAGTCAACCAAGAACACTGCCCTGTGACTTTACGCAAGTCGGCGAGATACGAGCATCCGAAATTATCGGATCTCAATAATGGCTAAAACTGATCAAGTTCTAAGTAGGCTTGATCGATAGCTTGTGTTCGACTTATATAATAAAAATATTTTTATTTTTCTGCTACGTACCCTACGAGCGGAGATATTGCTACGCAAACTTCGATTTGGAAATTTTTACTTTAAGAAACGTCATCGTCGTCGCCTGGTTTTCACCTACGGTTGCAATTTCTGTCACGAAGGCGCCACTGTTAACGTCCAATGTACACGCACTGACGGGAATGATGTCTGTGCGCGCAGCTGCTACACATACACACGAAGCGCGTACGTCCGTGTTCCGTGGAGTGCGAAGATCGCGGAGCAGAGAGAAAAAATAATGGGGGCAATTCGATGTGGCAATTCGATGTTACCTCCTTAAGGCTCCTGAATACTTAATTAAAAATTCCGCGTTGACGATAGCGACGTACGGTCGCGGTGAAAAATAGAAGCTTATTCATCCTTGTTTATCTCATCTTTGTCCTTGTTCAACTTTATACAAGTGACAAGTGCGGGCAACGAAATTTTACGTTACGCTTTATTACATTATTTTGTGCTTAATCGTGAAAACCTGAATTGTTTCGTGTTTATCAAAGTTGTAACAATAGAACACTACAAAAGTTATCTTTCGATTTTATATGTGAAAGCACTTTTCACCTCTTTCAACAGCTATCAAATTGTGCGTTTTCTGCCGGAATAGGCTTCATTTCACGTGCTTTTTACGACTATTTATTGACTGTCAGGAGGGAAAAAGATTGTAGCGTTCCATTTTTACAAGTGTCTTAAAGCCATCTCAAGTGTTATTTTATTGCAACATCTCTTTATTTACAGGAAAAGTGTAGCAAACTTTTACGTGTCGTTTCTCGTTTATGACATCACGATTCCAATATGGCCGCAGCGACTATTCAGGAGCCTTAACGCGAGACGATCGAGAGAGAAAGCATAATCGGACGTGATACCAACGATTTCGGTGTTTCTTTGCTGTCTCACACACTCGACACTAATGTGAGTGAGAGACCGCATCTCTATACTACATCGCGCTTTTTTTCTTTCTTTCTCGTTCTGATTAATTATTATTGATTATTTAATGATTATTTATTTATTCAATTGATTATTTAAATATGATTATTAATTATTTAATTATCGCGTAATAATCTTTTTATTATATATTTTTAAAAAAATTACGTGTAAAATTACAATTATTTTGTGGATTTGAACATTGAATGTCTTACAGCTATCTGAAACAGCCGATATTAAAAATTATTTAAAAAAGTAATGAATTCTGAAACTGTATTAAAAAATAAGGAAGATTATATTCAATAATAAAATAAAAATCTCAATAATAAATAATAAAAAATTATTAGTAAATAAAAATGTGAAAATCAAAATAAATATTTTTGAAATAAATATTGCGTTTTAAATTTAAAATTTGAATTTGCAATAATGTAATTATAAAAAGTATTATTTCTATACGAAAAAATATTATTTCACGTTACATTATATCGTATTATTTCTATACACTTACATTTAATTGTAAATATAATCCTACAATCTTATAGCACAAGAAGTTTATTTGCACATTGCAAATTTAAAATATAATATAAAATTTAAAAATACGCGTAAAATTGTGTACATGGGTCTCCAAATTATCTGCAATGATAGTTGTAATTTTACACATAATTTTTTATAAAATGTAAAAATTAATTAAATGTAAATAATTAAATCAATAATTAAATAATCATTATATTTAATTATGATTGCATAATAATTCTTCTATTTTATATATATATATATATATATATATATATATATAATATTTTGAAAAGAAATTTAATTCGTTATATTGTTCGTTCGTACCGATTTTATATCTATATAAACTAATAATTCGTAACACGTACTTCAAATTATAAATTATGCTAAGTAATCGGTCGAGTATTCTTCTTGTGCAATTACTTCTGATTGCAATTACTTGCAATCATAATCCATGCACTTATAAATGTTTTTAAATTACTACTAATATATCTCTTTTGATAAGCGCATATTTATCATTATTAATCTTATCGATCCAGCGGATCATTAGATACAATATGTTTCATGAAAAATTGGGAAACGTATCTTTAATTACAGTCTCTGCTCCTTATGTCACGATTCAAATTGACTGATTATTAATAAAAGGTCTCTATTGAATTCAAGATTCCGCAGTCTTCGCAATGATGTGTACGCACAACGAGAGTAAGAAAGTAGAAAACGAAAGAGTGAGCGAGATAGTATGCTTGCTCTTTTTCCGCGCGTCCGATTGGTGATCAACGATGAGTTGAGTTTCGCGGCGAATTTGATAATTTGTTTCGGAATTAAGTGACTCATGTTTGTATCTATTATGTTACAGATAAAGCTAAGAAGCAATATAAATAGTGTCTATTTTATCTCCAGTAAAGCTATAAGTGTTCAGATACTTGCAACTCTTGATATTATATACTTTTTTAAATAATTTTAAAAACATTATATACTTGTCTGTGCTAAGTATATATATATATATATATATATATATATATATATATATATATATATATATCTATAGCTATATCCATCTTTATAATTTATTCTTGTCTATAAAGTTTTTTCATTATTATCTATAATATATATTCATATTGTAAATTATTAACTAAATATTTTATGCAAATTACATTTAAAGATATTAAATTCTCGCAGATTTAAAATATAATATATAAGTAATATATAAGTAAGAAAAATATAATATATAAATATTTAGATTTAATGCATTATAGTTTTTATATCTTAACTAATAAATACTAGTAGATATACAAATAAATTTTCAAATAACAATTTAGTTCATTTAAAAACCTTTTATAACCCTTTACAAAATAAAACTTTATATTCTTCTTTTATTTTCTTATCTTTGTTACATCATAAACTATCTACTTTGAGCATATCTTTTTTACAATATTCGACATAAAATATAATCGACAAAAAAATATTACCATCAAAAGCAATATATACGACAAAAAATGCAGGCATGTATGTGAGTACTGATTGCGTATGTGATAAAATAATGTTAAATCTTATTTAACAAAAATATGGTTTATATAAAGTAAATGTCAATTATATTTGTTATATAAAAGGTGTCAAGCATAGGCGTGCTCCTTAAACAGGAAAAGATGTTTAAACTACAAAATGCATGATATCATTAAAAAATTACCTTTTTAAAAAAAGGGTGTCAAGTATAGGGGCGCGTTTGACAAAAAAAAAAGAAACTGTTGTACCAAGTTAAAAAATAAAATCTAACTGACAATATCTTTTATTTGAAAGAAATAAAAACTAAGTGGTATGTATCTCTGTATATCTAATCTCTGTATATATCTCTGTATATCTAATATTCAACCTTAATATGTATATCCTTTATATAAAAGATTTGATATCAAAAATGTGGCGCCAAGTTATAGTCTTATTGCCTCGAAAGTTAAATGTACAATTGCTTTTAAAAAAATGTAAATCAATTAATGATTCGTATCTTTGCATTCCCATTAAAATCTTTTTATTCTAAAACTCAAGTAATAGTAGCCTTAATTCTTTTTAAAAAATAATGATATCATAAAATTGCGTTTAATTTAATTAATATCATCTACATAAAAGATTTGATATCAAAAAAGTAGTGCCAAGTTATAGTCCCATTACCTCGAAAGTGTTAAATGTACAATTGTTATGATATCAAAATTGCGTTTAACCTAATTTATCTCAAATGATATGTATCTAACATAAGTGGTAGTATCTTTCACTCTATTTCAATATATGTATACATAATATTCCAGCATAACCTTCTGTAAAGAATTTTTAAATACATGTATATTTGAATCGAATGGAAAATTTAATTACAAAGAATTAAAGAGGTATTAGGATTAGGGCATTATGAGAAGTGTTTAAGAGAATAAACAACTCGCGGACGCCACTATAAACTTTGATATTTATATATTATAACATGTTCTACAAAATCTTCGTACACTATACCATACGTATTCCATTAATTAAGTTAAACGCAATTTTATATCATTATTTTTTAAAAAGAATTAAGGTTACTATCACTTGAGTTTTACAATAAGAAGATTTTAATGAGAATATGAAGATACGAATCATTGATTTACATTTTTTAATTGTACATTTAACTTTCGAGGTAATAAGATTATAACTTGGCGCCACATTTTTTATATCAAATCTTTTATATAAATGATATACATATTAGAGTTGAGTATTAGATACTATTTAAGTTTAATAAGATTGTGATATAATAATAAGACTATAACTTGGCGCCACATTTTTTATATCAAATCTTTTATATAAATGATATACATATTAGGATTGAGTATTAGATATATAGAGATTAGATATACAGAGATACATATCACTTAGGTTCTATTTTTTTAAAATAAAAGATATTGTCAGTTAGATTTTATTTTTTAACTTGGTACAGTTTCTTTTTTTTTTTTGTCAAGCGCGCCCCTATACTTGACACCCTTTTTTTACCTTTTTTTAAAAAAGATAATTTTTTAATGATAATTATATACGGGGTCCCCGACCGATCATCCGTCGGGGTGTCGACAGTACACGGCGATCTTCCGCGATCCCACCGTCGGATAATTCGCATCGATCACCAGACACAACAAACAAAATTCAAAAGAAGCAAATTTACGCGAACAACGCGTGAATCATTATAGACCGCGCGCCAAGCCGCTGGTCCCACTACCGATCGCGCCACCGAATGCCTTCGTGGAATCGCCGAGCCCGTTCGGCGAATTTCGTGAATCTTCCGGCGAGATCATTCCTGGAGTCGATCCCAGAATCCGAACTCGGCCGACCTGTCGTACCCGATTATTCTCGATCTACGGCCGACTCGGATATATTAACCGACTCCTGCGAATGATCTTGGCCTATTATCGGCGAGACAATAAACATATCCAATACTGATCTCGATATATCCGTTCCTATCCAAGAAAGCGATCTAGGGCGTTTCCTAGTGAGCTAGGAGCGCTTCTATCTCCAAAGCACGCAAGCTTTCTCTCAGACTAAGGCGCTTCTTAACTTGGGCCCCAAAGCAGGCTCTTACGTGCAAACTTTCATCGCTGGCAGAGCAAGGAGCTTCCTGATTCTAAACCACAGCATTTCTCAAAATCCTGATTCCAGCCCGAAAAATCCATTCGAAAGAATGTGACAAGATGCCTGACAAATAATCAGCTGATCGGCCACGCGACAGCGCGCATTCCAAGATCTCGCGCACCGCACGCCTATTATCGCGACGCGCCGAATTCACAGAGGCCAGCGAGCCGAAACTATTGTAACGATTCTCGGAATCTGCGAAGCTTTTCGTGGAACAGCGAACACGATTCTTGTTAAAAACTAAATTCCGGAAACGAACTGTAAATATTGTAAATAGAAAAACGAAGTTTACCAGTCAGTAGTTGTAAATAATTTCAGATTGTCTAAAATATATAACCTGTACATATTAAAATTCGATATTTCTTTTCTTTATTTTATTTCTCTCCGCAATCCTGACACAACCCGATTGATGCTATCCCGCAAAACATACCGCTCCGCAGACCGCGAAGAACGCAAAGCGTTTTATATATAAATAATATACTTACATATAATATATAATTATATACGAAATTTGTTCATATAGTTTTTTTTTGTAAAGTTTCTGTTTGGTATAAGAAAAATAATAATAGTAATGGGAAGTAAGAAATAATTCAAAAGATAATTTTCGCAGTTTTTCTTCTACAGAAAGTTTAGGTTTGAAAAATTGAAAAAAAATTGCCTATATATAATCATATATATACTTTTAGTCATAAATATTTCTGATTATATATAGGCGATTTTTTCTTCAAAGTTGATTTCTTGTACAAACTTCCTGTACAAGAAATTTTCGCACAAGATGCGAAAATTATCCTTTTAATTATTTTTCATCTTTTCAGTACTATTATATTAATTTTTTATATCAAGCAGAAATCTTATAAAAGAAAGAAACTAATATGAACTCATACCTCAGTGAGAAATATTAATGGAAACGACATCGAATCGATAATTTTCTTTTATTATAGACTAAAGTATTGATTAACATTGACAAAAATATATACATTTACCAATGTATTAATTTTTTATATATTCATATACACATGTAACACATAAAAAGAGATTTTCGAATAAAAAATTGTTTGTATAGGAACATGTATATAAAGATATATAAATATATATTATTATATACGAAATTTGTCCATATCTCAGCGAAAAAAGATAATGGATAGAATAATCTCCTTTTTCATATGTTACATGTACATGAATATATAAAAAATTAATATATTAATGAATGTATATATTTATGTCAATATTAATCAATATTTTAGTCTATAATAAAAGAAAAATTACACGAACGTAAATATATATATATATATATATATATAAAATTATATATACATTCTCATCTACATCTACTATTTGTCGATGTAGCACTCGCATCATATCTATTTTACGAGACATGATTTTATCGACAATACCGCAAAATAGGTGTGACTTGTAGTTCCACAGCTCAATTATAGACGTTGGTAGCGGTAGTGTACGGCGATTTCTATGATGTCACGAAAAAGGCTAGCGTGGCTATTCTCAGGTTCCTCTTTGTCGCCGGGCGGGAGTATTTTATCGCGCTTGCCGGAGGGCCGGGCTAATCACGGTGATTTTTAATAATTAATATCTCGATTATTATATCGTGAATATCACAAAATAGTATGGGACTTTTATGTTCATCTCGGTCCCATCTATTTTTACGAGCAGTGACAAAAGTCTCGCGGAACATCCTCTGTATGTGGTGTGTGTGTGTGTGTGTCTATATATATATATATATATATATATACGTATATATACATACACATATATAAATTAATAAATATAAATTAAACATACATTAATTATATATAAAATATTTATTACATAAATATTATATAAATATATAATATGTGTATATATGCGTGCGTGTGTGCGCATGTGTATTATATAAATTCAAGTCTTATATTTATATGCAATTAAATTATATATATATATATATATATATATATATATATATACATGGTATCACATGACAAATGATTTTACGTCAACGTAAAGAAAGATGTTGAAAAAAGAAAATGTATGAAAAAAATAATTTTTTTATTAAAAAAAAAAAATATATGTATGTGTATCTGAAATTGTGCATGAAAGAATCTAATAAAGAACTTTACTCTTGAATTATTTTTTTTTTTTCATTCCTTTTTCACTTAAATGATAAAATCTCTGAGCAAAGTTTCCAGCAATCCGCAAGTATTAAATTGATTAACATTCTCTCTTTCTCTCTCCCTCTCTCCCGTTCCTCCTTTTTCTTCATTATTTATTTAATCATTTGATTTGGACAAGAGTTCGACTTATTTAAATTCTTACTGATTGTGTTCCAAAATTTACTATCAGTATTAAAAATTTAGTATTATATATGTATATGTATATGTATATATATATATATATATATATATATATATATATATATATATATATTACAAATTTTCAGTACTGATAATCATTTTTGACACACTACTATCATGATTATACTTAAAGCTTCACATATATTGCTTTTATACATTGAAAAATACAAATTATGACATATCCCACGCTTATGTTTTAATATATTCACGACTGAAATATGTACCATGCATTTAAAACATGAATCAAACAAATCACACAACACTCTCCTTTTTACATTCCTCTTTCATCAGATTTTAATCATTAACAATTCGATTAGACTGTTAGCTGCAATTATGAATTTTATATACATATATATCAAATCAATCTTCAACCACATTACTGAAAAGTTACAAAAACTTGCAAATAATAAGATTAAAAAAAAAAAATCTGTATATATCCATCTACCGAAGAGATCACGTCTCTTTTTCTTATTAATTGATTAAATTAATCATCATTTGATAAGAAAATAATTAAAAAAATAATTAAATAATAGTATGAAAAACAGCTAATAAATAATTAGCTGCTAATTAGCCTAGGTAGAATGTGTATATTTGTATTCTTTAAATAAAGTAAAAGATAAAAGAACTGTCAATAAAGTCAACAAAGTTAAAGTAATTATTCCGGAAATGCTATATTCATAAAAAACAGTAACAATAAATATCATGATGTAAATAAAAAATATAACTGCTTTCATTTTGTCAAAGCTTAAAAGTGACAATAATAATAATACTATGTAAACAAGTGATATTATTAACAACAGAAAGTATTAATAACACGAAATGTATATCAATGAGACTGATAATGATTAGGTATGTCATGAGAAAAAGCGTTTCATTACGCCAAAAAAAAAAAAAGATAAATTGCTATAACTAATATTCGCCTATTATAAATACAATAATAATAACAGTATATAACTACTATATTTATGGTATCCATATTGATCCCAAACGGTAGCTGGACATTGTAAAAAGTGAAAATAAATTAGTTGTTAAACCGATGAACTTACTTTTATGAAAAAAGGATAAAAAAATGTTAAAGAGCAATTAAATTAACAAGAACTTCGAACTAATTGTATCGCATGTTGCAAAGCATCAGCGATATTCTGAAAAACAGGTACACCTTCACGCGTTGCATAATCCGATAGGTACATCCTTCCACGGTTGTAATCTTTTCGGGCTTGTTCAGTCAGCTAAAACATATTAAAAATAACTATACTTTTACTATATATTTTTATAATAATATTTCTATTATAACAAAAGAAAATTCCTATAAGTGTCTATAAATTCAAACAAATATATATAATGAAATTTCTTAGTTTTTAATATAGAAGTATTCATGAATTTTTAAAAATTTGTATTAAGTTTATTTCAAATATAACCCTTCAATACATAATTTGATGACCAATTCGAGTTAATAACTAAAGGACATTATATTATTTTATTACATATTTTACTATCCACATTATTATACTCAAAATACTTTAATTATTTTGTATGCTCACGGAAATATGTGCACGCACGCACGCACGCACGCACGCACGCACGCACGCACGCACGCACGCACGCACGCACGCACGCACGCACGCACGCACGCACGCACGCACGCACGCACGCACGCACGCACGCACGCACGCACGCACGCACGCACGCACGCACGCACGCACGCACGCACGCACGCACGCACGCACGCACGCACGCACGCACGCACGCACGCACGCACGCATGCACGCACATGTATATAGAATATCTCCTAAAGATCGTAACAACGTTTAAAGGTAAATTTCCGAGATCATTTTGAAACGAAAACTCTAATACCAAAATAGTGAGATTATAATGCTTTTTGAATTGTAAACATTTTAGAATTAGTATCGAGTCGCCTGAAATTTGTGCATTCAGATGTGATGTAATACACAGTACGAAAGATGAAAGCTGACTATCGCCTCCCTATTAAAATTCATATAAAGATTACAATTTTACAATTATACAAAGATAGTGAAATTGTTTGTACTGATATTCATATGAACTATCTCAACAGATTATATCTTCCTGAAAAGAAGAAAAAATATTTTTACATGAAAAGAGGAAAAAATATTTTTACATAACACGTAAAGCGCAAGCTTTGAGTGTCAAATGACACTCTTTTCAGAAATCTGCTAGTTTCATATCTTATAAATATTGCATACAAATGGATGACGCACAATTTCAACATTTATTATAAATAAATGAAACAAAATAATTTATTATTTAAATTATTTTAAAAATTATATACAAATTATTTTAAAAAATTTGTTATTTTTATTATTTATATATAAAATAGTTATTATTATTATTATTTATATAAAATAATAGTAGTATTTCGATTGGTTTTCAATGATAATAATTCTATTTTTTCTAAAAAATATTTGTAAAATATGAAAATAGCAGATTTCTGAAAGGAATGTCATTTGACAGCTTGCGTTTTACGTATTATGTAATATTTTTTTTTTCCAGTAAGATATAATCTACTCAGACAGTATATTTATGTGAATATCATAAAATAACTCATTATTTTTGCTTTATATCAATTTTAGGGACAATGGAACGACAGTCAGCTTTCGTTTTGCGTATTGTGGCATTATATTACATCTGAGCAAACTTTGGCGACTTTATTTGCTAACTTTAAATGTTTATAATTCTAAAAATAGTACTGTAGCCTCGACATTTTGATATTTATCTCAGAAAATGATTTCAGAAATCTACTCTTAAGCGTTGTTACGCCTTTTATGGGATCTTGTATAAAATGTCTTGTATAAAATCAGTCGTACTTGTTCATCGGACACGATAGAATCTTCAGCAAGAATTTGGACACACAGAACGAGCTTAGCGCGCAATCCAATCAAGTGAGCTGCCAACGCCATAATAGCAATGCCACGTGAATGCTGTGGTACGATTAATAGGATCAATCGAGAGTTCTTTATCTTTTGCAACTCCTGTGGCAATACTCTTACATTATATTCGTTTAGATTTGGTTGATACAGTGACAACCTCAATGACCTGAAAATCATAAATGAAAGCAGGCTATGTTTAAATATGAGATACAATCATCATTAAGATATTGATACTCACTCTATCAACGGTATAGCAGAAGATTCTAACCAAAACAAATCTTTGTTAACTACACCAATATAAATGTCTCTTTTATCATATTCTTGTACAAAGGAATTGGTCCAATCTGAAAAAAATTTAATTTGAATAATTTTATGCAAATTTTGCTTTCAGCCTGCTCTACGAAATAAACGAAATTGAGTGCTCAATCACGGGAAGTAAAAAAATGGAATATTGAGGCAAAGATGTGATTATTGAAGATCGTGGGAAATTGTTGAAAATCAGAAATACCTAGGAAGCGATAAAAAGGATGTACAATAGCTCGGCGTAAGAAATTTGAGGTCTTCCTACGTAATACATTCCATACAGAAGGTATCTCACTTTCACAAGAAATGCCGTTACTCTTCGTCCGTATCCACGATGACTTGCTGGCTAGTATGCAAAATTGCTCGAAATTGATTCGCAATTCAGTCGGGTCATCTTTTGCTAAAAATCCATCGTCTATCAATGTTTTGTATATTTCTATATAACACAAAACATACCATATTTTGAATACAATTTTTTTTAAGATTAAAATACAAATGTGTTAAATGTCATAAAAAAGATGCTCACATATATTCGCGCGAATACGCGCGCATATAGTGAGTATGGATATGTACGAGTATGGATGTGAGCGTTTGTATGTATATATGAGGAGTTTAATTGCAAAAGTCGCTAAATGCACTTTTTAAAAAAAAGTGAGATGGCAACACTGTTGTAATCATATTTAATATGTCTATGGTCGTGTTTAACAATGCCGATGCAAAAGCCTTCCATTTCTTAGTTAAGTGGGCCTAAAATTGAATATTATTTGCAAAACTCACTCAATTTTCCAAAATGTGAGTTGCAAAATGCGCTTATTTCAAACAATCTTGTTTCAATGCAAAACTCTTTCATTTCTGACGAATTTTTTTGGTTCACTTTCAAAACTCAGTTTTTTCCACTTGTCAGTATGACTTTCAGCCAATAATATGTCATCGTTCACATGATTTTTGATGTGTTCAATTTGCACGTGCTTCGCCGGCTTATGTTATTTGATTGTCAACAATTTCTGAATTAATCTTGGATTAGAAGAAATTAACGTCACATTTAATGTTAAATTTTCATCACAATTTTATAGCAGAGAAGAAACTATTCATGAATTTCAATTGAGGCAATTCTAGAATATAAAGTATTTCTTATTTCGGTTTTCGTATTTTTTAAGGCTTTGAACTGAAATATGAATTTTATTTTATTAGTTTTTGTTGTTTAGATACATTTTGCTAGCGTATCCAACGATAATTATTATTAAAATATAATCATTATATTATATAGTTATTTTGGAAGAAATAATGTTTTTGTGATTCCGAGAGAATATTTTTTGTTCCTTCTGATTATGTTCTTGAAATAAATAAGAAAAATAATCTTAGAATAAATAAAAAAAAGATGTTGTTTCCAAAAACCACTCTTTTAAAAGTTTTAATTTCAAAACTCTCATTTTCAGCATTAATTGTAAATTCTACTTTTTGCGAAATTAAAAAGGAAAAAAACTTTAAATGCACAGAGTTTTACCACGCTCGAACACATATCGAATAAGTCCTTTACACGTCCTTGCAATCGTGCTTTAATACTGTTGCTATATTTTAAAGATTTTAACTAAACAATTTTTTCTATTTTTCTCATTGAAATTGACAAAACTGCATTTAGCGAGTTTTGCAAGTGAATTCCGCGCGCGCGCGCGCGCGCGCGCGCGCGCGTGTGTGTGTGTGTGTGTGTGTGTGAAGATATATACATAAAGATTCAATTTAATTTGTCTGAGTTAATTATATCGAATAAAGTGCATCAAATAAAAAACTAAAACAGGAAAATTAATGAGATAGCCTGTAGACAATTTTGAACCAAGTTGCGCAAATTTACGGATACTCTAGAGAGGAGGGGACGAGGGATCAAATTTTTTAAATGACATCTCTCTATAAGTGTCATTCTACAACGAGCCATAAGTGAGAAATCATAAGTCAGAAAATATGAATTGACTAATCATAGGCGAGTATTCTTATTATATTTAATCTATAGTTGGTCAATTATTAGTTTCTGATTTATGATCTATTAATAATAGCTTATTATAGAAAACATAAGAATAACAGCAATCAATACAGACAAATTCAAAAAGTAATACTTTTATATGTTTATCTTATAAATTATGATAGTACTAAATTTTTGAAAATAATTTAGGAAAAATATTGATGTCTGTCCGTTCAATTTACCTATGCAAATATATCTGAAAAATGAGAAATTAAATAAAATATCAAAAACAAATTTTTATTGAGATTGTGTTAAAATTATTTTCAATGCAACAGAACTTTTCCTCACAATATTTATAGAGAAATAAGGGATTAAGTTCTTTTAATGACAACTAAAAAAATATCGCTCTGATACGGTTTTAATAAAGACTCCACTTTTAAATTTGTACAACTTTGACTCAAAATTGCCTACAGCCTTCATTAATTTTCCTTCATCTTAATTTTTTTCATTTAAAGCATATTATTCCATGTAATTAATCCGGACAGATTAAATCGAATATCCTGTGTGTTTGCTTGTGTGATGTTTGTGTGCCTGTGTGGTGTATATGTGCGTGCGTGCGTGCGTGCGTGTGTAAACATTACCAGACTTATTCACAGATTGAGCGTTGAGCAGATCCGAGAAAGACAGGTTATTACACATTGTATTTGCCTGCAACATCATCCAAGCCTAGAAATAGAAAAAAGATGTGTTGGTTTCAATAAATTTCTCAAGATACTATAAATGTAAATATACTTCATATATTTTAATAAGGCATACATACTTCCTCTAATTTTACTGTACCACTATCATTAACATCCATAGATCTAAATATTTCCCGTAACTTTCTGTAAAGAAAACTTCTTTATAAATTATTTGTAACTTATTTTATAATATTTCGAACATTTTTATATATGCTAATTTTTTAAATTAAGAATTGAGAAACTTTCTAAATAATAATAGGAACAAGCAACTATTGTTTAATGATATCATTTATTATTATATTATTTACTTAAGAACATTTTTGTAAATATTAACTCAAAAAGTATGTAGCATGCAAAATAATTTTATGAACACATATGCACGCATGCACGTACAGAGAGAGAAAGAGAGAGAAAGAGAGAGGAAGGGAAGTAGGAAGGGAGGGAGGAAGAGGCATTCCCATTTTTTTTAACAAAAATAGTTTTTTAACAAAAATTACGGGGATTTAGAATAAAATATTAGACAAAAGTTGTAAAATTCCGAGAATATGCATGCGTGTAAATGTATGCATGTGATCTTTAGTGAAGATCTAATTATTAGAGGAAAAGAATGAATACAAGAAAGTATAAGAAAGTAACGCAATTCTGTCAACACAACTCGTAGTCCGTCAACGTAGTCCGTTAAATTTATACTGTATTGAATATCTATTTAGCTATTTCTCAAGGAAGTGATCATAATAAAATGATGTGGATGTACTGTTTGATCATGAAAAAACTATATTTTAATCTTTGTCTCGTTTCATTATACATTAAGAAAGATGTTATACTGAATGTAACTTAATCTAAGACAGATTGGAACATTTGTTATTTATTTAAACAGAATTTTTATTTAACAATTTAATGAAATCCTACTTAGCTCGTATACTTTTTTTACTCTTTTGTTTCTTTAATTTCGTTAACCATTTGAGCCTTTACATATCTTTGTTTTCTTAAAAAAATATTTTACAAAATATTATAAAATTCATGCTATATTATAAATATTGATTAGCGGAGTACTGAAAGTGATATCTTTATAAGCGCAATTATAATGCTTCAAAATATATTTGTTAATTCAAGAAGTTTCAGCTCAAATGTGTTCATAATTATTGTGTTCAAGAAATGAGATATTCTCCAATTATATAGGCTTGTTATTTTAATAAATTTTTTTAACAGCAAAGATGCGAGAAAAAGATCTGTAAATATTTATGTTGCGTTCAAATACAAAAACAATAATTTAAATGCTTACATAAAATCTTTTTTTTGTTTTATATATAAAATACATTATTCAATTATATTTATAAGTACTATCAAATATATGAGGGTCGTCTGGAAAGTTTTGAGCCTAACATAAAAACAAATATTTTTTTAATCAAATTCAGTTTTATTTTTCAACAATCTCCTTTTAAGTTACTTTTTCCAGCGATGCTCCCACCCTTTTAACCTCTTTAACATTCAAATAATAGTTGGCGTCTTGCTCTGTGTGGATTTTCTCATTTGACGAAAATTTCTGTCCCTCCGAGCCAAACTTTGAGCTTAAGAAACAGGAAAAAGTCGTTAGAAGCCAGATCTAATGAATATGATGAATGGTTAATTAATTCGAACTGCAATTCATGAAGTTTTGCCGTGGCGTCCACTGAAGAGCCGGTGCGTTATCTTGATGGAATAGCACTTTCTTCTTCTTTAAATGTGTTTTTTCACAATTTCTGCCTTCAGTCAATTAATGATGCGTAGTACATCTCCGTTATTGTTTTACCTTTTTCAAGATAATCAATTAACACAATTTCATAACTATCCCAAAAAACAGTCGCTATCACCTTTCCGGTCGATGAAACGATCTTCGCCTTCTTCGGAGCAAGTTCACTCTTCGCAGTCCACTGTTTTGATTGTTCCTTCGTTTCAGGAATGAAGTAGTGGATCCAAGTTTTATCAATAGTTATTAATCGACGCAAAAAATCCGAGTCGTTTCGTTTAACTCTCTAACAGGGCCTTGGAAATGTTCATTGAAATGAGTTTTTGGTTCACAGTGAACAAGCGCAGCACTCAACGCGCGGTTAACTTATGCATGCTAATTCTTTAATCAATATATGAACAAACACGTTCTTTCAATATGCCCATAGCCTCTGTTATCTCTTCAAACTTTGATTGGACAGTCGTTCAGTACTATTTAGTGAACTTTTTCGATGTTATTGGTAATGATCGCAGTTGTTGGCCATCCCAAATGTTCATCATCAACCAAGCTGATACGACCATGTTTAAATTCAACTGTTCATCTTTTCATGGTAGCAAATGATGGAGCAGAGTCCCCATAACCATAAACAGCGTCTAACTCGGCTTTAATTTGCGTAAGCGTATTGCCTTTCAAATGCAAGAATTTAATCACGGTATGATATTCGATTTTTTCCATTTTTACAAAAACATTGACATCGACTGGCACAAATAACTATCAAACAATAACTGAGCGTCCAAAATAACTACAATTTTCACAGATATCTTTCAAAGCATGTACAATTGTAATACTAGAATGGTTTTGATGAGTAATTCCATCTTCATGTTGAGACTCAAAACTTTTCAGATGACTTTCGTAATCAGATATAATCAGATATTATTTGATTTATTTCTACAAAAATATTTAATGTTAATATTTAGCACTATAAAAATTTATAAAAATATTTAACTTTGTGACATACATTGCATCAGTAATAATAAAATTTCTGATTTTTTTTTATATTGTATAATTTTTTACTTATATAACTTTACTTATGCTGAAAAAAACTGAATACAAAACATTCATATTAATGTCTTCAACATCTCTATGAATAAATATTACATTTTTTGATCTTTTAATTGGCATAATTTTGACCTTAACTTTTCTTGCATTTTCACATATTGAGCTAACTAATTTATCAATTTTCTTTACTTACTTTACTTTCTTTACTTACTATTTATTATTATTATTTTATTACAATACTCTTTTTTTAAATAATTATATAAAATCAAGATTCTAGATGTTATTGATTCACTAATGAGAGAAATGTAACACTTTCTTAATATTGCCAATTTTACTATTTTTATTGATAACAGCCAAACCTATTTTCGAATGCACAATAAAAAGTAATTTTTCTATTTTGATTATAAAAGTTGGTACTAGTACTAGTATTAGTTTTTGATGATAATTTTTGCTTTAATGATATTCTCTTTCTATTTTTACGAGATTACAAGTTGACACCAATTTTTAATATAAAATCTTTTATAAATACGATAAACTCCTCCTCCAATATGAAAATTTTTCTACAAAATAAATTTTTTGTACAGAACAGAATTAGGAATAACGAGTAGCCAGTGCCGTTCTTTATCTTTTTAAAAAAGATAATTTTGTAGATATATGAATAACAAAACTATTGAAATTTATCCAACCTTTCATTTAATGTAACAAACTATATTATTACATGCCTATTATATTATCCAATAATTAATGAAATCTTAATATGAGTTGGACACATCAAGTTTTCATACATCAGTTTAATTTTAAAACTACTTTTATACAATTTAGCATTTACGAGGAGTCTATAATTATCTGTAATGATATAAATCTTTTTTATGTGGCTGTACTACTGATTGTACGCACGTAAGAGTTACATGACTTTCTGACCATTATAACAATGCAGATTTGACCTTCAAAAGTTAGTTGTTGTTATTATTATTATGAGGTTAATTATGACCGCTCCGTTTTTCCTTTACATTAAAGAAAAGTAACGGTTTTCTTTCTTTCTTTTTTTTTTGGAGGTACATATCAGGGGCCAAATTATTGAAAAACTCTAGCATAATATGGAAATAGTAGATATGCAACACATCACGTATGAATAAATTAAAAAGTTTAATAATCATTGCACAAGTCACACATGAAAAAAGAATCAAATATCCATCCATCACTGACAAACATTAACTCAGTAACATGGTTCTATCAGATAGACGTATTAAAAGATCATCCATTAATCCTCAAATCAAGAAAAGAAAAAAAGCACTACATGCATGACGCGTCTCTCAAAAATGTTATTAATATGATATATCAAATGCATTGAAAAGCAGGAGAATAATGTTGAAAAATGATGTTATTATAAGATTTCTATTATTATTGTAATAAAAATTATAATGATTTCCGAGTGATTGATTCACCCTCACAACAGAATCCGTGGCAAAATAATGTGATTATATTACACGCACGCACGCACGCACGTACGCACGCGCACGCACACAATACACACGCATACGCACGCACGCACGCACACATAATCTTTATAAAAATCCAATTTAATACAATATAATACTGAAAATTACTTAGTTTATGTATTAAAACTGTAATTAAAAGTATTTTTTATGTTAGAAATAAATAATTAAAATTCTTCCAATGTTAAATTTCTATAAGTAAATATAATAAGAATGTTGTATTTTATTAATGACTATAAATTGACGCCAGGTTTTGATATCAAATCTTTTGTACTAAAAATCTTTTGTATAATATTGAATGCATATACCTGACAGGCTTTTTCAACAGTAAATTTTTATAAATTCAAAATAAAATTAGAGGAATCATATTATGTGATAAAAAAATACATAATTCTATTTTTGAAAAACGGTGATCATAAAAAAATATCGATTTCATTAGAAATAAGTCAAATAATTATGTGATAAAATTCTACAACCTTTGTTTGAACTTTTTTGTTAATTCCTTCGTTTTGAAGACATTTCACTGTTTACATTAAAATGGAATACTTTGTATATGTGTGTATACGTGCGTGCATGCATAAGTGCGTGCGTGCGTGCATGCGTACGTGCGTGTACGACTATTCATTATTTCTATGTCAATCTGGATTTGATATAATTTACAACAATGCAAAAAGTTTCAATGCAGTGCTTATTTTATTAATTGAAAAATGATTGAAAATGACATCTTTCAATATTACATAAATTCTTGCTTGGCGAATTAAAGCCTTATGAATCAACAGTAATGTATTTGCAAACAGAAATAATAGTAGATAGCCAGATTGAATCAAGTAAATTATAGCTATATATATTTAATGAATATTCTCTAAACTCAATTTTCTCAAAAACAGAGCTCTATAGGAAAAAATTTTATTTTATATTTTCGACTTATTTCGACTTGAAAATTCACTTCCTTCTTGATTGTACCATGATTTCAGAAACATCCTGTATGTGATATAAGGATCCTGTATATGAGAATCTGATGTAATGATCTTTGAAATTCAACTTATCCGAATTATAGCAAGCAATAGTTGCTTGTTTTAAGTTCCATTATTCTATTATTTCAGACCGTCAAAATGTTCTTAAATTACCTTGTCTACATCGAACAGAAACTTACACTGCATCCGTTCCATTCTGAGTAAGCGAGATTTTTATAGGTTTAATGTCATCCTCGGTATACAAATCCATACAATCTTGCACATTGATCTCTTCACGTAACATCTATACATATATAAGATATATATATATATACATACATACATACATACACACATACATATATATACATACATACATACATATATTAATCACTAATTCCATTTATTTATTAATTAAAATCATTACCCTGGATGTACAGTGAAGGGCAACTGATACACTCTCAAATATCGGTATCCTTTGTCTTTCCGTCAAATATTGAAGTACTAACAATCCATTCATCAAATCGTAATATTCCCTGAAAAATAAAATACATATTAATAAGAGAAAAATCATAGTACTCGAATAATAGCATTAATTTATTAATTTTATAAATTAACATACTGTGTAGAAACTGTCTCTCCAAGTATAGTCTGTCCCTGACGATACGGATAAATGACAAGAACTAAGGACTCGCTACGTGTAGCTGCCAGTTGAGCTGCTTCAATAATGCCCGCGCTGTTGCGCGTTTGGTTGTCAATGACAAACAATAAGACTCGTGCTGTCTGTTTAGCTTCATACTCTTGGGCTATTAATTCTGGGCCCCATTGTGATACTTGCTGCAATACATAGTGATAATCTGATTATGATATCTTTTGTATATATGGGTATGAAAAAAAAAAAAAGAAAAGATAAACCACTTACAGGATTATAATAAGTAATACCAAGATTTTGAAGAGTCGGTATTGCTATATCTGATCTCCACGTAGTTGGATTACAAGACCCGCCCAAAAATACTTCATATGCCATTCTCTCTGAATAATTAATCCATAAGTAATTAATATATTGCCTTATTATTACATCGCTCAAGAAAACTAAATAATGAGATCTGAGACATAAAGATTATTTCTTGACTTACTTGAACTAATTTTAGAATTAGTGCCTTTTCCATCACCGTGTAATGAACAAGATGCATTCATAGGAATAGCTGCTGTTCTAAAGGTAAACAAGAACAAATATATATATATATATATATATATATATATATATAAAATACAATCTTAATCTTTAAATTAAAATACTGATCCAATATTATCACACTCAACATAGCAATTATTATATTTATAATAAGATTTATAAGCTGCTTAATCCTTCGTGTCAAATTTCTATAGAGATTTTTTGAAAGACTTGTATTCGGGGATTTTTCGAATCGCTGATTATGAATCAGAAGAAAAAAATTTTTAAATTCAAAATAGTCGGTTTAATATAGAAAACCAATAATTTAAAAATTTTATTTTCATAAAAATCAATACATGGAATTTTTTTGTGTCGCTAAATCTAAATCTCAATCTCAAAGTTTTGAATTTCAAAAATCCAAGATAACGGAATTAATATGGAAAATCAAAAACAAAAAAATATTAAATTTAAAAAATACAAAAAAATATATATAAAATAAAGAGAAAGAAAAATACAAAAAATGGAATTTCATCACTATTCCCTCGTCTTATATTTTGTTAAGAATGAGACTAGAACTGATAATCGCAAATGTATATACAATAAATGTTATTCTCTCGTATTTTGATTTTTGAAAGTTTTGATTCAACATTTCGCAGTAAAAATCTCCGCATAATAAGTTGAAGAATAATGCAACTATTTTTTTGATTTTTTATTATTTTAATTCTGTCATCTTGAACCTTCTTGAACCTTCAATATTCCAAGATGTTGGCCTCAAATTCGGATACAGCGATTAAAAAATCTAGGAAGTAAGTTCTAAAATAACAAGATTATTTTTTGGTCCACTATATTGATTTGGATTCCATCATCTTGGATTTTAAAATTGGAAAATTCTGATCTCAGATTAGAATTCAGTAACCCAAAAGATCCCCGAACACTATTATAACGATATTCAAATATTTGATAGAAAATACGATAGAAAATATTGATTTTATATTATTAAAAGAGTATTAATTTGTAACAAAAAAAAATAAACGTAGCAAAAATCTAACAAAATTTTGAAATACTTTAAAAAATCCTACATAATTGCCTAAATTGCTGTTTCGATATTATATTGATAATACTTTGGTTTAAAATAAATTTTTATCATAAAAAGCGTAAATTTTTATTGATTTATTTATAATAATTATGAAAGTAAAAATTTATGATATCCTACTTTTTTTACACTTCTAATATAGATAATCCTTATACTTAAAAAAAAATTCCTTTCCGGTAATTTCGAATTTTTGCTGTAGTGACTCTGACTTATCGGTCTGATTTATCCGCTGGGTCAAATTGATTGATGTAAACACGGTAGTGTTTCGGGTATCAATATAATAATAAATATGCGTGCATCCAAAAGGACACATTAACAGTATATTTAATAAATTGCTTACTACTATTGCATAGTATGCTTATTCTTTTTCTGCATGTCGATCGCCAACGTCGGTGGCCAACGATGTTGATATTCGCGGCGAGTTTGACAGTGCGTGATAATTTGTTTCGGAATGTAATAACTCATGTTTATGTCTATTATTTTGTAGGTAAGTTCTATTTTTTATTTTATTGTCTTTTATGTATGTATTTGTGTTTTTCTGCAGAAATGAAAGCAAATGTTCAGATACTACGGTTTGTATAGATTGTTGTGCAACTCTTGATCATATTATGATATATTTGTTTAAACAATATGTCAAAAAGATATATTTAATAATCTAATAAAATTGAATTTTTTAAATAAAACTTTATTAGAGTTATTTTGTCAATGAAACTGTGTTAATAAAAGTATAAAAAAACAAATTGTATTTGTATCAAAATTACATGTATCATACATTTCACAAAAAGAAACTATAAAGCAACATCCTGAAATACTTCAAATCTTAAGCAAATTAAGGAAAAAGTATTGATTATTATTTACACAAACGTTTCTAATTTCCTTGATATTAAAAATTGATATAATTCTGACATATTTTAGAATCAATATGTAAACAGGTAAAAATCTAATAATTTGATCTATATTTTTATCAAGATACATATTAATGTACATATTACTGTCATATATTACATAGTTGTTAAAATTTAATTTAATTTAATTTAAATAATTTAAAAAGATATCAAATCGTAATAAAAAGATATATTTAACTATTATTAATAAAACAGAATCTTCTTAATGAAATGTATTAATAATCATATAAGAAAAAAAGTATAAGAAATATATATTTTAAATATTGTAGTATCATTAATAAAACTGAATTATCTTTTCAATGAAACTGTATTAATAAAAGTATAAAAAAACATATTGTACCTAATCAAAATTATCATTTTTTTCAGGATTATCATTATATTAAATATTTTAACATCTATTTTTCTTACAGGTTTATGTAAAACTTATCAAATACTTAGGAGAGACATATGTTACATGAAAATTATAAACGGTCAAAAGAGATAAATGATATTCTAAATGAACCTGTTATGTGTACAAATAAATCTCTAAATTAACGACGGGATTAATAAAATTATGGATTTAGATGAGTATAAAAATATATAAACGTTACCATTTTATTACATGAACATTTCAATTCAACTTCAGATCTTTTTTAACTAATTAACTAATTTTAGTATTTTTTTATTTCACGATTTTTATAAAAATTTATAAATATTAATTGAATGGCAAAGATTAATGTTTAGAAGAATAGAAAGCCAAGTTGAAAAAATTTTATAATTCTTTTATTTCTTTTTATGAAAAAAAGATATTTATTTATTTATTTCAACGTTTGTTCTTCTTGCGGGTTAAATATAATAAAAGTTATATTATTAAATTACATGTTATATTCTATTTACATGTTAAATTCTATGAAAATTATCAACAGTCAAGAAACATAAATGATCTTAAATGAACTTGTGTATACATATGCAACTCTACTAACGATGGAGTTAATAAAATTATGGATTTAGATGAGTATAAAAATATAAAAACGTTATCATTTTCTTAAATGAATATTTCAATTCGACTTCAGATTCTTTTCAACTGATTAACTAATTTTAGTATTTTTTTATTTCACGATTTTTATAAAAATTTATAAACATTAATTAAATGGCAAAGAATATTAACATTATCATTTTACATAAATGTTTCAACTTGGCTTTCTCTCTGTAACTGTTTTTATAATCGTATAATTAATTCAGTATTTATATATATAATAAACATCACACTCCGAAACGAACTATGACTAATTATCGCCGCGAAATTCAACGATGTCGTCGACCGCCAATCGGACACGTGGAAAAAGACCAAATACATATGTTATCTCGCTCATTCTTTCGTTCTCTATTCTATTTACTCTCGTTGTGCGAATTATAAAAAAGAAAATCTCAAGTATAAAAATGTCGAGATGTGCTTTTCGAATATAAAAAGATGGTTAATACTACAAAATGTCTGGTATCACTATAAAATTACCTTTTTAAAAAAAGATAAAAAAAAGATGTCAAGTATAGTGGACGCTTAAAAAAAGAAAAAAGAAACTGTTGTTTTTAACCAAGTTAAAAAATAGAATCTAATTGACAATATCTTTTATTTTCTTTTTACTTCAATCAATGTGATAGTAGTTTTAATTCTTTAAAAAAAAATTATGTTATGTTAATGAAATTGCCATATCTAATGCAATTTTAGTTGTGATCAAGCTAAAAAATAAAATCTAAATGTAGTAGTATCTTTATGATTTTTGTATTCATTGAAGAGCCTGCCTATTCTAACTCAAATGATACTAGTTTTAATTAAAAAACAAAAACATTTGTTTCCATATTACCAACTCAACTCGAATGATATCATTTGTATAAAAGATTTGATATCAATGGCACCAAGTTATAATCCAATCTTCCTATTCTCATCCAAATGATAGCCTTAATTTTTTAAAAAAAGAAAATTTCGTTTCCACATTGTCAACTCAAATGATTGTAATGTGTAAAATTTATATAAAAGATTCGATATCAATAATTGGTGCCAAATTATAGTCCTACAAACATGGAGCTACAAGTCCATTTTAGTCAAATTATATATTTCAATTATATAAAAGATTTGATAAAGCACTGTTTTAAAAAAATAAACCTCAAGTAATAGTATCTTTAATTTAAAAATAAAACCAAATTATATCTTTCTATCCATTTAAGACTTCTTTTTCTAACTCAAGTAAGTGGTAGTAATTATTTAACTTTAAAATATTATTATATCACAAAATCGCTTTACTCAATCTACCCTTTTTATCACAAAAAATTAAAAAGTAATAGTATAAAATAAATGATAAAATTTTATTTAAATAAAAAAAATTTTTTATGTAAAAACACTTGGCGCTGCTCAGATCAAACAAAAATGTAAAACTAATGATAAAATTATTTAACTAATGATAAAATCATTATTTGAATGTTATAAATAAAGGCAAGATTTATTATTTAATATGATCATTACAATTATATATATTCACTTATTCGTGTTCTTTTTAGAGGTATGAGCAGTACTTAATTGTTTTTACATAAAAATTTTTTTTATTTAAATAAAATTTTATCATTTATTTTATACTGTTACTTTTTAATTCTTTATGATAAAAATGTAGGTTGAGTACAATTTTGTGATATAATAATACTTTAAAGCTAAATAATTACTACCACTTGGGTTAGAAAAAGAAGTCTTAAATGGATAGAAGGATATACATATAATTTGGTTTTTATTATTTTTAAATTAAAGATACTATTACTTGAGTTTTATTTTTTTAAAACAATGGTTTATCAAATCTTTTATATGATTGAAATATATAATCTGACTAAAGTGGACTTATAACTCCATGTTTGTAGGATTATAACTTGGCGCCAATTATTGATATCGAATCTTTTATACAAAGTTTATATATTACAATCATTTGAATTGGCAATGTGAAAACGAAATTTTCTTTTTTTGAAGAATTAAGGCTAGTATCATTTGGGTGAGAATAGGAAGATTGGATTATAACTTGGCGCCATTGATATCAAATCTTTTATACAAATGATATCATTCGAGTTGAGTTAGCAATATGGAAACAAATTTTTTTATTTTTTAATTAAAACTAGTAGAGTACATTTGAGTTAGAATAGGCTCTTCAATGAATACAAAGATCACAAAGATACTAGCATTTAGATTTTATTTTTTAGCTTGATCACAACTAAAATTGCATTAGATATGGCAATTTCGTAACATAACTTTTTTTTTAAAGAATTACCACATTGTTGAGTTGGAGTAAAAAGAAAATAAAAGATATTGTCAATTAGATTCTATCTTTTAACTTGGTTAATAACAGTTTTTTTTTTTTTCAAGTATCCACTATACTTGACATCTTTTTTTTACCTTCATCTATATTAGAAATTAAAAAGGATTCCATAGAAGTATATAATTTAATAATGGAATTAATAAATCGTAATTTTACAGTTTATTCTATAAAAAAATCCTTATTCATAACAAGTTCGAAAAGAAATTGCTTATCCGCGAAGAGTGGTGTCGCCGACAAATAGACGTGGTGGAGTTCTATTTCTTGTAATTAAAAAAAACAAAGGGACAGAAAAAGCACAACATTGATAAATATTTTTGACTCAAGTTTTAATGAGATAATGGTGAAGTAATATAAAAGCCCATAAAATATCTTGGAGATAAATATATTTTGACATAATTCCATTTTTGTGTAGAAATTAATTTAGGAATCTAATATTTTTGAGAAATATATTTGTATTTGCTAGATATATTATCTAAAAATTATTTCGTTTTTATTATGAATTCTTATAAACTAAAAAGATTTCTCTTTTTGTATCTGAAAAAGAACTTAGAATTGGTGACATAAAAGTGAAATTTTGTGAAACTCTTAAAAACTTTTTTAAATCAAAAACGGAATAGAAAAAAAATACATGTCATAATTCGAAGATTTAAAATAAATTATTTCTTTTTGTATTCTCTATGCTGTATTGTTGTTCATATGTTCATATGTTCATATTGTTCATTTGAACTTTATGTAAACAAAAATCGAGACTTAAGACTCTTGAGTAATTGATATGAATATAACATCATAATATTGCGACGCTATTGGAACGCGATGCGCGATGCTGTTGTGATGTCATAGGCGAGAAATAACACAGTAAAGTTTATTGCAACTAATTTGCAAAGAAATAGATATTTGATTAAAACGACGGTTTGAGGTGTTTGAAGTCTTTAAGACACTTGTGAAAATGGACGGCTGCTATCATTTCCCTTTCTGATAGTCAATAAATAAGCAAAAGTCAATAAATAAGTAAAAAAAGGCACGTAAAATGAAACCTGTTCAGGCAGAAAACACACGATTCGACAAAGACTGTTGAAAGAAGTGAAAAATATATTTTATATATAAAGTTCAAAGGTAACTTTAGCTGCCGTCCATTTTTACGAATTTGATAAATACGAAACAAGTCACATCTGCATGATTAAGCACATAATAACAAAATTAGTTGCAATAAAAAATTCGTTGTTCACACGTCACGTAATATAAAGATGAACAAGGACAAGAATAAGATGAACAAGGATGAATGAGCTTCTAATTTTTATCACGACGGTGTATCACTATTGTCAACGCGGAGTTCTTAATTGAGTATTCATCAAGAAATTTGTTAAAATAATTAAAAAGCGGAAAAAGATAGATTGTCGAGCGATTCATGATGCTGCAAAGGATTAAGAAGATATATATATATATATATATATATATATATATATATATATATAATTGCGACAGATTAAAATTTGAATTTTTATTTAATTGAAAGCATATAATATCAAAAAAATAAATAGCGCGTGCGTATTTGTAATGTTTATTATAAATAAGAAAACAATTTTATAAAGCACTTCAAAGATTTTATAATTATTTAAAGTCATTTCATATTTATGATAATGATTCAACCTTTCTTTCTATATTTCAAAATTGTAAGTACAGTACGGTTTAAAATTAATCTATAAAAATCTATTAAAATATATCAATATGAGAATCGTAAAGTTATTTCAAAAAATTAAATTAAAGCAAACTATCGTTTGCCTCGTTATCGTTTTGTCTTCGATTATGTTAAGGTTTATTTTATTTAATCAATTTTAATCTAAAAACTCAAGATTGATCTAAAAATTCGATTCAAAAATCAAAAGAAAATGAATGGAGCAAATGAGAGAAGGCGATTAGCAAAACGCAAAATTAAGTCTTCTATTACATAAGCGGCCATAAATCTTCCCTCTTGAAATTAGTTACCTTTCAGGCAGAAATGCCTCGGAAATATAATCCATTTTTTAAAAAGGCACATAAATTCGATCGATTATTCGAAATTTCCCATACAAAGAATATAAATTTCTTGTTTAATAAATAAATCTACACATTGTCTATCTCATTTATATCTACATTATTAATATAAAAATAATTTATTTATAGTATTTACAATATTATTCTAAACTTGGATAGTGTATCTTGTTGTAAAGCATTCACCTATCTTAATTTAAATCGCTTGGTATTGCAATCAGTATAAGTGATACACTTGTTCTTTCAGAAAAAAGAATATTCTTTTTTCTTGAAACTTGGAAAAACAGTCAGACTTTTAAGAAAAGCATGTAAAGTATATAATATCAATATTGATATACTGATATGCGCTGACTACACTATTCATTTATTTTCTTGTGTTGGCGATTTATATACTGTGACTTGGAATCTTTTTTGGACACCATCCCTGTATCGTCCATCTAGTTACACAACTGATTGATGAAAATATAATATTTTTTAATTAGGATGTCAGAAAACCTTACTTTTGGATCACAGCATGATAAGTTTTGACATGTTGTTTTCGTAATTAAAAAAATATTTGTTCTATTAAATTTGGCTGAAATATAAACCGAAACGTTCGGTATTGTAATTTTTACAATGTTACTACAATAACCTTCATTATTTTATTAAATAACTGTTTTTTTTAATTGTTGCGCTATTCTTTTGTTGCATTACTCCTCATTAGTATTACCTTTCTTTACTTCATGTATTACGTGTTATTTTTTTTAAATTATATCTTAGCATTGCACTTATATTTACTAAGAGCTTCTCATGTCGCATATATTGTTTTATTTGTACGTACATCCGTACGTATATACTTTAACAGCTGTCTTAATTATTCACTACATGCATACATTTACAGATAGCAGTTTGTATTCTTACAATTTTTATTCCGAAAATCATCGTAAAGAGTGTTGTAACTTTTTTGTGACCGATCATGCATAAGAAAAATATGAATTAGTCATTGCGATTGATTATTAGTAATTAAAAATATAAAAAATTACAAAACTAAATGAATATAAATTAATTTTGTAAAATGAATATAAATTATTTTTGTAAAACAATTTAGAAAATAATTCAAGCACAACAGAAAATTACAAAAAGAACTTTTTTAAAATAGACTGGGAGACAATTCCAAACAAGAATTTTAGAAATTATAAAGGAAACACACCACTCATTTGATTATTATTGAACATAGAGTGGATGGTAATTATAATTTTAATTGAAATGTTGAATTGATATAGAATATTTTAAGAGAAAATTAATTTCTGAAATGTTATATAAGAAAAACAATGGAATAGCCTTAATTTACAATGGAACACTTAATTTCTATATTACTCATATGCTTCTATGTTAAATAAATTATAAATATTGCTCTAATGTTCTTGTTATAATTTATTAGATTAATGCAATGTATTTTTATTATTCCTTGCGATTTGGACTTTTAATGATAACATAACTGTTTCCTGTCCGTTATTTTACTAATTGTTTTTAAAAAAGTCATTTTTGCAATTTTTTCATATTTATTTCTATTTACTAATAACCAATCACAATGATTAATCCATGTTTTTCTGATATATTTTTTGATTCCTTGTAAATTAAAACATATTTATTATTTATAATATTAGAATCAAAATTGGATGGTGTATCGCCTCATTTCAGAATGTTTACTAATCATACTAATTTATCATTTGGTTTTGTAAACAATGTGAACGATGCTCTCCCTCCCTCCCCTCAAACCCTCTCACCCCTACCCATCCACTTTCTCAAAAAAGTTTTTTACTTCTACCTGGAAAAATAATGGGATACACTGTATTCTCATTGAAAATGATTCCAAGTTGAGATTCTTAATCGTGCAGATGTGTCTCGTACTTATTAAATTTGTAAAAATGGACAGCAATTAAAGTTACCTTTGAATTTTATATGTAAAAGCATATTTCTCACTTCTTTCAATAGCTATCAAATCATGTATTTTTCTATTTGTATAAGTTTCATTTCACGTACTTTTACGGCTATTTTTTGATTATCAAGAAGAGAAAAAATAGTAATCGTCTATTTTCACAAATGTTTTAAAGTCATCTGAAGCGTTGATTTAATCAAATATCTATTTATTTGCAAATTACATGCAAATTAATAAATTTCACTGTGTCATTTCTCGCTAACATCACGAGTTCAATATAGCCGCGGAGACCAACCTAGGAACCTTAACTATTAGGAGCCTACACCAATTACTATCCAATCTTCAAATATAGTTTTATGTTAAAGCTGGAATTACAGCATATAATTAAATTGACAATCAATATAATAAATATAATTAACTTGATAATCAATTTAATATTATTTATGTACTAATGAATATTTAATAAATTTACAAAGATTTTATTACAACAAATTTATAAAACTATACACGTATATGTTCAACACAGGCACGAAATAAATATATATCTATCTACAATCAATTTTAACATAAAACTGCTTGTAATTGACAAAATTGAATAGTAATCGGCGCGAATAAAAAGCAGATCGAATGTCTCATATCTGGTTAATAATGCACTTTTTGTGAGCAAGTAGAATAGATAATAATCAATAGAAAAGTCCTCTATTTTTCAACTTTCGCAATACTTAACATTTTAAGTTATAAAAATATATATCGGAATGTGCATAAATCCATATGAAGATATAACAGGAAGTCGATGCTTTTTCATTTTTGTAGACAAACTTTGCTCGTAATCAAACTTATGCTTTTCATTCTAAAGGCGATGCTGAAGATACCGATTGAGCCGATTATTTTCAGACAAAGTAATCTTTTCATTGATCATACAGAATTAAAAATCTTTTTCTAGAATTGAAATATAGACAATAACACACTCGGGTCTGTATATTTTATATGAAAGAGGAAAAAAAAATTAGAAAATTACAGTTTTATTATCGATTTTTGAGGTTAAATTGACATTTTTCTATGAATAAAAGTTTAGACTTTGAAGATATAAACAACACAAACTCACCGGGACGGAATTACAAGAAAGAACATTACTATGCTTTTAAAAATGCGCCTAGGAGCTATATATATAAGAAAATACTTTGCCTGAAAATTTCATGGATATGTATGCGTACCTGTATGTATGATATATGTATGTATACATAAATGTATCTATGTATGTTTAGATGTGCATATATGCGAACGTTTCGTCGGAGTTCGCTCGTCAGTCCAGCATCCCCTTGACAAAAAATTCTCGCCGTACGCCTAAAAATCGTGAATGTTCGCAATGTTGGTTTGTCTCTTTGGACATATGCTTATTCATGATTTTTTATAACTTAATATCTCATTAATTATTGTGAAAACGATAGAGGATTAAGCATAATCTGTCTATCTGTCTACGAGAGATACATGAGAAATATTAATTATAAGATACTTTGTATATAATTGTATATATTTGTATATAAATTGTATATAAATTTATGAAAAGTATTCCTAGAAAAAAGTTCTGCCCAAAATGATCAAAAATATCAGAATTTGTTTATACTATTTTATAACATTTCGGAAGATAAATGTTAGCAATATTGTTAAAATAAGATTTATCATTTAAAACAAGAAATATTGCACAATTTTTTTATTTCAATAAAAAATAACAGTTATTCTAAATCATTAAGTTACATTAACCTGTACAACAGAAAAGAAATGTCAATTATATTATTGGTAAATAAAATTTTATTAGAGTGTGGTAATAGGATATACTAGATGCTAGCAGATTATTGTTTTGTAATTGAACGTACTTCCAAATATCAAATAATTTTGTAACAATAGACATCACATTGCGTTTCATTGTTTTTAAACATCCCCCATTATAATCAAATGCTCAATATTTTTGCCTGAAACATATATATTTTCGTTTACCTAATAATTGGTCAAAATAGATATATAAGAAAAAAAAATGTTTAGAAATAATTTTGCGAAGAATAGAAGTTGTTATAAGAAATTATATTTAATACTTTCAAAAATATTGATAAGTGCTTAGCAAACCTGTCAATATACTTTAAAGTTTTTTTTTTGTTACCCTCGCTCGCACAGACGTGCCAATTCTGTGGCAAATAGGCAGAATTCTTCTAACATTATACAGGCATCAATACATTCAGAAGAGTCTTCAGCATAATGCTGCAGCTTGTTGCGCAGCTGCAAGCAACTTGGAAGCAACAGCATCACGTAGATGTCTTGTATCTAAAACAATAAGCAATTTTTTATTCTTTTTGTTTACAGCATCATTAGATAAATCCAAATTAAATGTAGATAAAAAAAAGTTTTGCCATACTTACACTGGAAATACTGATGATTGTTGAGATTATATTCGATTAATATCTGATGATAAATATTAGTCATTATTTAAAACTGTGCTTCCAGAAATACGAACGTATATATGTTCTTCTTAATTGGAACTTTCAAGTTTTTCTGTAGAAAAAAAAACACAAGAAGCATTCAAATTCTCTAATAAAAATAAATGAAACTGTTTCATTAATTAGATAATTGTTTAATTAATTTGTTTTATTTTACACGTGTGTGCGCGCGCGTGTATGTCATGTGTGTGTGTGTGTGTGTGTGTGTGTGTGTGTGTGTGTGTCGTGTGTGTGGATCTATTTTATATTACTATGCTACCAATATAGTGCAAATAATATGTCATAGACATATTAGATATGTAAGATAGAGAGGATGAATATGGCGAAGAATGATTCCCTTGTATCCCTAAATTTTTACTCCTTTCGTCTATTACAATTTTAGACCATCCCTTTAAACCATCCCCCTAAGTCTGTGGTACATGCATGCTGTGCTACATGCGAAACATTTATCGCTGACGAAAATTGGAAAAGGTTATTAGATGACAATATTTTTTAATAGAATTTTTAAATATTTGAACTTTGCATTAAAATAGCATCCATCAAGAGAATAGGACCATCATCTCTCTGGAGTATCGGTCGTGGGGATTCGAAAGAATACATGTATATATGTATATTGTAATATATGTATATATATATATATATATATATATATATATATATATATATATGTATCATTATATTGTTGACGTGTTATTCTAAACACGTTATTTGCGATAAATATCATCACATGCCTCGGTAGTCGAAAGGATAAGATGCCTGTCCGGTAAGCAGGAGAGCCTTCGATTCCTGACTGAGATGGTATTTTTTCGCAAAATAATTACGAGTTTTCACGACTGGTTCGTGGTCGGGCCCCGTCGTGACGCACACCCTCCCTTCTTATTTTTTTCCCTTCGTTCATATTGAACGAATTGGAAAAAATGAAGACATCTTTCTCATTCAAATTCAAATTTGATTAAGCTTCATAAAAAAAATTAATGAATCCAATCATTATTAAGAGCTAATAATCATATCTACAGTCAATTTGACAATTCGCGTATGTTAACACGGAGTGGCTCACCATATACGGATAAATGTTGCACATAAACTTGGCCCAAGTCACTATTCATTGATACAGGATGCATCAGAAATTATAATACAATCGAGAAGAAAGTGATTCTTCAGTACAAAAATAAATTAAAAATATAGAATAATATTTTTTCATATACAGTTCTATTTTTGAAAAAATGGAGTTACATATTTTATCTGATTTACTTTTAAAAAAAATATTAAAAATGATTGTACACATTGCAAAATACTTATTTGACTCAAAAATAATCATATTATCTTATTACACTGTGCATAAAACGATTAAAATAGAATTATTAAAAAATTAATGCATGGAATGTTTTATATTTTGTATCGAAATATATCAGAATAAAATATAAATTAAAATATAAATTAAAGTAATTTTTAATATAATTTTGTTATTTTTTATAAAGAAAAAACAAACAATATTAATTGGAATTTAAAATTTTATTTAAAAAAATATCAATGACTTCAAAATTTCATAAAACGACTGTGAAAAAATGTTTTTTTTAAAGCGAATGATTTTGATATTTCTTCGTATTATCTTATTTGAACACACATAGAATAATTACATTCTAAACATTCTAAAAATTAGAGGAAATATCTTCTATATAAAAGTGGATGTAAATATAAATAGATAGATAGATGTAAATGGTCATATACCGTTTGTAATGTTTTATAAACGAAAGTTTTATTTTTATTTTCAATATTAAAAATTTTAATGCAAAAAAAAATAAATAGATTAATGCAAGAAAATAAGAGAGTATAATTATTTTTTAATCAAATATGCAATATATAATTACATACTCTTTTTTAAAGCAAAAATTTAAAAACATTTATGTGCATAATTTATATGCACGTAATAAAGTTGAGTTTGCTTAATAGACATCTGGTTTACTATAAGCTGATCTGTTTTATTTAATTTAATGTATAAAATATGTGCAATATATGTTTGTTCTCAGACATAATTCCACTCAGGTTTCAAAAGACAATATTTCTATGTGTATAAATTATTTTAACGAAGCATTTCATTATATACTTAAATATTAGAAATGTTTAACTATAGTAACTTATAATTTATAATAATAAAAATTTATAATTATAATTTATAATAATATGTCGCGTAGATAATTTATCATTTGAACAGTATCCATTATGTTTGAGAATTTATATAAACCTTTATTATTATAAACCTTAATATAATATTTAATTACTGTAACCCTAAGCACTAAAATATTTGTAATCATTACGAGCTTTGTAATCGATCACTAGAATTTCTAATACTGTTTTAATACTTAAAATGAATAATTAATTACTAGCGTATTAGTATTAAATTTCTATAAGAAAAAAAAAATATGATTGAACATATGCAAAGTAATGATAAAAATAATGATTAAATTCGTTACCATTTAAAAAATAATTACGCGTTATCATTCTGTTCTGTTATTAATAGAAGAATATAATCATCAATCATCAATTTGTTACTGAGACAAAATAACTGTAACTGTAACAGTGTTATACATTATGCAAAATTAATAACTTTCATAAAATTTTCATCAGATATGAAAAAATATTAAATATTTAAATATTTGAAAGATTTGATCTGACCTATTTTAATTAATTAAAAATATTTCAAATTTATAATACTGTGAACAAAACTTCGAGTATCTCTACATTCTTATGATATTTAAAGCTCCTGAGTACTCACCGCGGCCATATTGGAATCGTGACGTCATAGGCGAGAAATGAGACAATAAAGTTTGTTGTAGTTTTACAAATAAAAAGATATTTGATTATATATTGATATTTGACTAAATAACACCTGATATAGCTTTAAGACACTTGTGAAAATGGGTAGCTGCCCATTTTCCCTTCCTGATAGTCAAATAACACGTAAATAGTAAAAGGCACGTGAAATGAAGCCTATTCAGGCAGAAAACACATGATTGAAGCTGTTGAAAGTGGAAAAAATGCTTTTATATGTAATGTCCAAAGATAATTTTAGTTGTTCATTTTTACTGTAAGTATCTGGTAAGTACGAAACAAGTCACATCTGCATGATTAAGAACATAATAATGATATAGCCGAATAATAATGAAAATAGCCGCAATAAAAAATTTTGTTATCCGCACGTAACTTATAAAGATGAACAAGGGCAAGGATAAGATGAACAAGAATGAATGAGTTTCTATTTTTTCACCGCAACGGTACGTCAACGCGGAGTACTCAGCTGAGTACTCAGGAGCCTTAAGGAAATTCTAAAATAAAAAACAAATACCGACAGGAGAGTGTCTAAATATGCACATCTATATACACATGTATTCATATATATGTACTCAGAGAGCCGTCTGTCGAAAGCAAATTTTGCCAAGTATCTGCTACAATAAATTTTGTTAACAGAATATCTATAGATTTGATAGATGCAGTAATTAATATGTCATATGATCCCAGGAAAATTTTAATAAAAATATAACAGAGCCTGATAATCCAATTAGATGGCACAATGTCAGAAATCAAATAAAATCTGTTCATACAATTTGACGATAGATTGGTAACAGAACAAACAAAGCATAATCTATTACTATAATTCTGATGACAGATTATCGATAGGAGCCGAGCAAAACCTGCGCTATCACTGCATGATAATTTATACAATAATTACACTAAAGCGAAATCCAAGATAGTATCCGTTTCTCATACGTAAAATTTATCAGCATCTCTACATAATTAAAAACTATGTAGAGTTATAGTATATAATTAAAGATTAGATATATAATTATTTACATTAATGCTTTTGTATGCACTTACTCTCTCTGTGTGTGTGTGTGTGTGTGTGTGTGTGTGTGTGTGTGTGTATGATTGTGTTTTCGTAGTTAACAAATATAATACTTACAAAATCAAATTAGTAGAAAAAAACAAGGACCATAATATACTTTTATTATATCTTAAGAATATTCTCAAAATATATTTCTAATGTATAAGTTATATATACATGTACAATAATTGTAAGGAGCAGATAGAACGAGTTAAACTGAACAAAGTACTGAAAAAAAGTATTGAAAAAAGTCCTCATTTTGTAAACTTTAAAATAATTAATGAGACTAATTTATAAGTATCTGTGAATGAGCTATCAATAAATGAGCTTCCAGCTTAAATAGGGATCTCAGTGTTACGCGCATTCACAATTAGGAAATACGACAAAGTATTTCGAAATATGCACTAGCGGATGCTCTATTATTTGTAGATCATATTTCCAAATATTTCATCACGTGCAATTATAGTACGCATAAAGCTGGGTTGTCTGTTGATGCGGACTCACGCTCATTCGCGGACCTTTATAAATCTTTTATTAATTATTTGAAGTTTGTAAAATAAACAAAGATCTTTTTACTCGATTTAATTCGCTTTATCTACCTACGAGAAACAATACAGCTCTAACTGGACACTCCATATATGTATATATAAAACTAAATTAATTTATACTAAATTTAATTTTTAATAAAGAATATATTAATTTCTCCATTAATAAAAAATTGTTCTTTTAAAATAAAAAGTAGAAAAAGAATAAAGACATCATTTTAAAGACGTTGTCATACGAATAACGTCGTAATTTAAATAACGAATACAATAAATATAAATACAATACAACAAATCTGTTGGATTTCTGCTATTAATTTGCTGGCAAGTTATATCGACAGACTCTTCGGTTTCTATCGTTAATCTACCTTTATAGATTATATATATGAACAAGATTTCGCCGGTTGAACGTAAACTAAATGTGAATGCAGGATTACATGTTTTAATCAAATTTGCTGCCAATACTGCTAACTATATCTGCTATTTTGCTTCCAGGATACATACACTCATACATTTATGGATATATGTATATGCAAAAAATTTTCAATTTATGTATCATATTGAATATCTAATTTTAAGAATTCAATATTATTCCTTTGTATAATCTGCTTATCTTAGGTACCAATTTCGTAAATATATACACAATATTTTTTTATAGAACAATCATTATCATGAGTTCACAGATCTAGATATTAAACTAAAAAATGATAAAGATTTAAATTTAAAATACTCTCTTGTTTTTAGTATAAAGTTTCCTCTCAGATATTAATGTACTTTACTATTATTTAATTAATATACTTTAATTATAAAAAAGACTTTTCAAATTTATAAATGCAATACAAAAAATTGACATAAAAAAATCACGTTTACTCAAAACAAACAATTTTAATATCTCCTTAATATAAAGTTATAGATATGAACTTATAATGAGGCAATGAGGGAAAAGGTAGAAGGAAAGGAAGAGATATCGAGGAAGAAGAAAGGATTGGAAAAAGAGGAGAAAAAGTAGAGTATGAATGGAGAAGAGAAAAATGAAGTGAATGGGGGATTAATTATATTAATGTTTTCGTTGTTCAATAATCATGTCACCAATCTACTATCAAGGTATATACACCATGTATATCATGTAATTACATCATAATTTCTAATAAAGAACACATAATTAATTAAATCATATAAATGATTGAAATATTTAAATTAAAAAAATAAATAAATATTCTATTTACATCAGGAAAGTTGTATTTCAGATGCTTCACATGATAAGCATAATAACCATATGTTGTTGCCTCAAGATCGCAATTGATAAATCTCATGTATACACGTATACTATGCAATTACTTCGTTAAAATTGATTTTATATTACAGAATATATTGGAATTCAATATCAAGAATGTTATTTAAGATTGTAAAGTTAAGATGTAAAGTTAAGATGTAAAGTTTGCTCAATAATTTTAATCTAACAGAAACATAATTTACTTTTATTTTTATTACAAACAAAGGAATTTTATCAAACTTTAATAATGTTCGTTGAAGGCATTTACACCCTGTCCTTATATTTACTCCCTGTGTATATTTTCTCTCGATTATTTCTCGCTTTGTCCTATCGTTCTTATTGATGACGATTTGATAAAGTAGAGAAAGTATTGTAGCAACATTGAAATAAGCCGTGTACACTAACCTTGATTGTATTCAGTGTTGCATGCCCATGCACAAAGATCATCGTAGATTGCAATAAGAATGAAAAAAATAACAATTTTCCAAACGCATACAACGAGACGGCACGTACTATTCGTTTATATTCTTGCTCTCATTCACTTGTATTCTTTCAATCTCTCTGTCTGGCGTGCAAAACGCGTGGATAAACAATCGTATATTCGCGAGCGCGCGCGGAGACGAGAAAAATTAACGATGGTGGCAACGCGAGCAGTCTCGCCGCGCACTCCCGCTATTGCTCATACTTATTTATACACTGTTATATTTAAAATGAAAGAGAGGCGCGCCGATGGCTGTGTCGTTGTCGTCGTCGTCGTGCGCACGCTGATTTTTGCTAGGGAAGGAGATGATGACAAGAATGGCTGTGCGGGCGATCGATCATATTTTCACCATGCTTGCCGTCGACAATGCATGTTACAACCAACAAACGCCAGCAAACGAGCGGTGATGAAGTCACTCGGCGTCCAAATTGTGCCAAGTTGTTGATGCTCTCACAGATCTCACTTTTTATACACACACACACACACACACACACACACACACACACACACACACACACACACACACACACACACACACACACTATATATATATATATATATATATATATAAACATAAGAATTTTTGAATTCTTGTGTGACCGATCTTGAATGGTATATATATATATATATATATATATATTGATACGTCGAATGTTGACATATACCTGCACAGTAAGTCCTTTTTACGAAAATTCCAAGTAATTTTTCAGATAGTTAAATCGTTAATAACGTCTATATGCGACACCAGATGCGTGAAAGCCCTTTTTCATTTTATGCACAACAGACACTGAAGCAAGCGTATGAGCGAAACGATCTCACTGAAGTCAGCCACCACAACAGAGTGGGCGACATTTTATCACTTGTTGTCTTTCCCGCGACGAGAAGAAGATAACTGTATGCGTGCATGCGTGCGTACATGCGTGCGTGCGTGCGTGCGTGCATGCTCCGTGCGTGCGTACGTATGTATGTACGTACGTGCGTGCGTGCGTGCGTGCGTACAACATCCGTGCATGCGTGCGAGCACTCTGTCGTCTCCGCGTGTCGACTCAGCGAACAGACTCAGGGAATGACGTAAACTTCCAACAATGAAGCGTGATGTCACACATGGTGAAGTTCGTATAGCTCTCCGAATTGTTGCGATCCGCTCGGCACGCTCGTACGTGCGCGCGCGCATATGTCGTATGTGTGCTTCAAAGACCTTGAATTTTGTGATCACTCGCTCATGTCTGTGACAGTAAGCACATCTACTTCAGCTCCGCGCACAGTAATGACGTCATCAACAATCGCGTCGCGCAAGAACGAAATCGCCCGTGTAGTCATAAGGTGCGTTCCTTTATTCACTCCGAGTGCTCATGCTATGACGTAATGAAAGTGTACTGTGGCTATCGTTCCGTTTTAATTTCGTGCGCTTTTTAACTATCCAAGATTATAAAGTGGAACTCAGTTGCAGTATGTTTTCTGAAGCTCCAACTAAAATAATAGCTGGCATATCTAATATTAAAGAAAATATAATTTTATTGTATATATTAAATATAATATAATATATATATATATATATATATGTGTGTATAAAATAATAATAAAAAATAAATAATAAAAAACTAATAATAATAAATAATTTCATAATATTATATAATATCATAATAATTTTATTATATTATATTATTTCATATTTATACGCTTTATTTTCTTCAGCATCAATCAAGGTTATTTCAGTCTCCATGGAAGCAGCCATTTTTGTGCTCTGACTGCTTTACCTCGTTGGTTGCAGTAGCCGCGACAGGAAGTACGTCAAAATTAATGACGTCATAGAATTCAAGGGATTACACAATTTCCATAAAAAAGAGGGGATAATGTTGGTAGTAACAAAAATCCTTAGACAACACAATTTAATTTCTGTGGATTGGTGATACTGTGTAGGCAATAATCTGTTAGTTGCGGAAGTCTTTTTGACATGTGCATATATGCATATGTCATATGACGTGCATATAAAATAATAATAAAGTATTTTCTAACGTATTTTCTATAATAATAAAGTATTTTCTAAAATAAAGTGTTTTCGAAAAAGTGTTTCCATTTTATAATACTTTATTAGTTACTTATCTGATATTTATCCCTTCTCCATTTGCTTCTCCTTATTTTTCTTTTTCATCCTTTTCTTTTATAATTATATTATTTTTCTTTTAATAATATATTTACGGTTTATATTTTCTAACCGTAAATATAAAATATATTGTAAAAGAAAAATAAGGATGAAAAAGAAAAATAAAGAGAAGCAAATGGAGAAGGGATAAATATCAGATAAGTAACTAATATTCTTATAAAGTGGAAAATAATTTATCTATATACACACACTATGACTATAGATGTGTTGGACCGATACTTTTTTTCGGAAATACTTTATTTTATAAAATATTTTATTATTATAGAAAATACGTTAGAAAATACTTTATTATTATTTTATATGCACGTCAATGACATATGCATATACGCACATGTCAAAAAGACTTCCGCAACTAACAGATTACTGCCTACACAGTATCACCAATCCACAGAAATTAAATTGTATTGTCTAAGGATTTTTGTTACTATCAACATTATCCTTTCTTTTTTTATGGAAATTATTGTGTAATCATTCAAGATAGTACTTTCGTAGTGCACTGCTCTCTATATCGGAACGCTATTCGTAGTACTGGGCATCGATCACATAAGTTTTCCCCTAGAACGAAAGTGAGGAGTCTCATGTAGATTTCATCATTTTGTGATCACGTAATTTTAATTCCGGTAAAAGCGTGACATATTTAGCATGAAACTTTTCATCAGCTGACATAGTTAAACAGTGAAAATCTAGTGTTTCTTAACTTACATAGCATATTAATTGGTAAAATGGCCGCAGTTTTTTTGAATTTTAAATCTAGCAATAAAAATTAAAATTAAAATCAGAAAATTTTAATTTTAATTTTTAATGACTAAGAATGTATTCCGTTATAAATAAATATTTAAATTTTTTACGGAGATAAATTGCTAGTATATATAACACATTATTGTCAAGATGTAAACTAAGAAGATGTAATACTTAAAAAATAGAGTGAATCAGAAAGGAACAAAATATTGTAATTACATTTTTTATTATTTATTAAACTTGCCATAAATAAACGTCATTTAATCAACTATAACATTTTCAGAAAACTTATCTAATATCACATTTAAAATAGTTACCATTTCCGTCATTTATATTTTCTTTATCAGCTTTATTACTTGAATTGTGATTTGTAGTTTCTATGATTAAAGAACGTTTTTTTCCTGCAAAATTTGATGTGTAGATTCGGAGTTCTTTTCGGGCCGTTGAGTGGTTCGGACGTCCTTTGTTCTCACATAAATTTTTATATGCGTCATCACGCTTTTTCTTTGATTTTTATTCACGCATTTGTCGTCTTTCTCTCAATTATATTTTTCGAATTGAATCGTGGCCTGTATTGGTGCCGTATGGCAACCTTGGCCAAATATAAAGTATAAGAAATAAAAAGAAAATGTGTAGACTCTTTTGTTAGATACAGATTTATTTAACGACTCATTATTTATTCTTCGATGAATTGCAGCTCATCACTTGGACATCTTCAAGCGGGCTTAGCTCTCAAAGCTGACTTATCTTTTATGCTTCTTGAAATACAGAAACTGAAATAGAGAAAGTTTTTAAATGAAAGTTTATATATTTCAAATAAATTAATAAATTGTTACAACTTACAATTATTAATAATTGTCTTACTTATTGCCGTTGATGTATTTACTTTCTTTGCACGGATAGCAATATCTATTCCTAAGTTCGTACCTCTTTATTTTGCTAAATATTAACAGCCATGAAGTTGCCTTCAGTATAATTTTCAGTATAATTTTTGGAATATTTTGATGTGAATAAGTCTTCATTCTCAAGTTTTCACTTCTAGTTATGTTATTAATAATTTCTTTCGCTACATGATCGCAGTGAAAATGACAAACGGTGAAACCGTGAGATGGCCACCGAAAATCTAAAAGTGAACTATGTCACTGAAAACGTAATCGTACATGAAATACGTAATCGATGCCCTGTACTGTAGTACTCGGAGTGAATAAAAGAATTAAAAAGAACGCACCCATATTCGTACTCGGACGTGTCATAATTAAAAAAATAATTCCACGTAGATAAAATTATGTTTGATGCGATCAGAAACGATTTTCGATCGATATCATATGCGGATTTTATGAAGTTTTTTTCTTGCGCATACAAGTATATTCACGAATAAAACATCATATTTCTTTGTTTAATTTAATTTAAATTTTCTGCTAATATAAGCAAAAGCGCGATGATTTTTTAATATTGTCATAAAAGTATAATTGTTATCTTTGCTGTAACATTGTAAAAATTCAAATAGTATCTAATATTCAACCTTAATATGTATATTATTTCTATAAAAGATTCGATATTAAAGATGACATAATTATTTTCTTAATACAATTGCATAATATATATTCCAAAATTCCCTTAAAAATTCAAAATAATTAAAAGTTTATTATATTTTTAACAATAAAACATTATGAAAAATCTATTATAAGATTTATCTAAATCGCATTTATTTAAGTATTCAAGATTAATTAATTACCCAAATGACACTAGTATTAATTCTTTAAAAAAGAAAACTTTATTTTCACATTGTCAACTGAACTCATATAATTGTAATAATGTAATAAAAATATAAAATAAAAATATAAAATAATAATAAAAAAATTATCTTTTTAAAAAAAAGTAAAAAAGAGTGTCAAATACAGGGACGCGCTTGAAAAAAAAATTGTTGTATCAAGTTAAAAAATAGAATTTAACTAAGAATATGTTTTATTTTAAAATTTTCTAAAAAAAAATTATATTAAATTGCTATACTTAACTTAATTCTAGTTGTGATTAAATTTAAAAAATAAAATCTAAGTGCTAGTATCTTTGTGATCTTTGTATGTATTTTCATTGAAGAGTCTTCCTATTCTAATCCAAGTGGTACTAGCTCTAGTTAAAAAAAAAATTGTTTTCATACTGCCAAACTCAAATGATATCATTTGTATAGAAGATTTGATATCAATAAATGGCGCCAAGTTATAATCCCACTATAAAAATTGCGTTATTCTACTATTAGGTATACAAAAAAGTTCTGAGTTTTTTTTGTAAAATTCAATCTTTATTCAAAAACAAACAAAAAAATATTAATCAGCGAAATATTCCCCGTTTGCATCAACGACCTTTTGCCATCTTTCGGGTAGCCTGCGAATTCCTTGACGATAGAAGCTCACCGGCTTCAAAGCGATAAAGTCATCAATGCATTTTCGTATCTCTTCAAATCTCACGAAATGTGTATCAGCCAAATGATGCTGCAACGACCGGAATAGATAGTAATCGGAAGGCGCCATGTCTGGGCTATACGCCGCGTGCGGGAGAAGTTCCCAGCCTAACGCAAAGATATGGTCCTGAGTCTCTTTCGCAACATGTGGTCGAGCATTGTCATGAAGCAAGATCACTTTACGACGTCCTTGGCCAGTAAATGGCCTTTTTCTTTTCTTCTAATGCATCGATCAAATTGGTCAATTATTATTGGTAGCGGTCTGCCGTGATTGTTTCACCCGGTTGTAACAACTCGTAATACAACACACCTTTCCAATCCCACCAGATACAGAGCAAAACCTTCTTGGCGTGGATATTGGGCTTTGGCGTCGATGTCGAAGGTTGACCAGGGTCAACCCATGATTTTCTACGTTTAGGGTTATCATAAAGAATCCACTTTTCATCGCCTATAATGATTTTGTGCAGAAAATCTTTTTTCCGGAACTTTGAAAGCAAAGTGAGCGCAGTGTCACACTGACGATTTTCTTCGGACAATTCATACGGAACCCATCTGCCTTCCTTCTGAACCTTTCCCATCGTATGTAAACGTACGGAAATGCTTTGCTGCGTAACGCCAAGCTGTTCTGCAAACTCCTTTTCAGTTTGCGCAGAGTTTATATCCAGCAGTGCTTGCAATTCGTCCGTTTCAATCTTTTGAGGGCGTCCAGCACGCAGTTCATCTTCAAGACTGAAATCTCCTTGGCGAAATTTTTGATAGCATCTTTTACATGTAGTATGATTTACAGCGTTCTCTCCATAAGCAGCACAAATCATTGTAGTGGCTTCAGCAGCATTTTTCTTCAGATGAAACGCGAAGTGGATGGAAAATCGAATATGCTCTTTTGTTATTGCCATCGTGAACACTATTGATTTTTGAGGTTATATGCATCAAACGCCAAACCGTATTTTAGAAGGTAATTTTAGAAGGCATTTTAGAAGGCCAAATGTCAACGCTTTAAAACCGCAAAAGGGCGGGAAGATATATAAAATTTAAATTGTTATTTCGGTTGTATGAAATCTAAAGCTTAGAACTTTTTTGTACACCTAATATATACGCATTGTCCTTTAATTCGTGTGGGAGATTATTATTGCTAATTTTTATTGGTTGGTGGTTGCTATAATATGCGAAATTCGCAGTTAGGATGCATCACTCGACTATTCTTTTTTATACGTATCTTCACGTTGTTTCTATTCAGTATTTTTAATATTTTATGAAGTCTTGTGTAGTGATCTTCAAATTTCCCTGGTTTAGGTCTCTTTAGTAAGAACACGGGAGTAATCTCTGGGTTTAAACATTTTCGGATGAATTTTCTTGTCATAATATTTCTTCGATTTATTCTTTGCTTCCACAATATTTTCTCGGGCGTTTCTTTGTATGATGTGTAATTGTGTAACTAGGTTTACTAAATATTCGTGGTAACTTATTAACTATTCTTCCGGAGCTACTGATTCAAGAGATGGAATCCTAGCTTTTTTCGAAAACTAATTTATAAGGAGTATGCTTAGTAGCTTCACACTTGCACGCTTGTGTTATAATTAAACATCGCGACATCCGATCCATCTATCCCATTGTCTTTGGCGTACTGTTTAATATATAATTTTAAATATTCTCCGAGAGCGTGATGCGATCTTTCCGTTGGACTGTGGGTGAAAGGCAGTTGTATGTAATTTGCGAATTTTAAAAATTTTTGTTAGTTTCTTCATTAGTTTGCTAATGAAATTTCTTCCTTGATTCATTAAGATTGCCTAGGCGCGCCTAAAGATGAATATACAGATGAATTTATTTACAAAAGTTTCTGCTATCGTTTCGGAAGATTGATTAGGCAACGGTATTTCCATGAAAAAGTTGATCTTATAGGATTAAAATATATTCAGTTCCATTCTCAGTTTTTGGTAACGGTCCTATGATATCCATTGCTACTTTGTCAAAAGCAGATCTGGGAGTAATTATCGGTAATTATCATTGGCTGTTTTGTTTTTACATGTACTAGTTTCTCTAACTGACACTGCAAGCATTGTTGTGTGTATCTTTATATATCAAATTTTAAATTCTCCCAGTAATAATTATGTTTAATTTTATTATAAATTTTGGTGACGCCTCTGAGTCCATCTGTTGGTAAACAATGCATCTCGCTGATTATATCTGAATGGAAGTCTTTGGGAGGATATTTTATTAGACTGTGGCAAATAATTAATTGATGGGCGCGTTAATAAAAATTAATTGTATCCTTGCTTTTATATTACTTCACGGTACGTTATTAATCATTTCGGTTTTTGCAATGCTTATAGTCTCTAGTTTCAATTCATCGGTTAGTTTACGTAAGTAATTTTCAAAGCTAGTTTTTCAAAACTAAAGTTATTTGAGTTAAAGTTATCGTCAGACCTTCTTGTTGTTTTTTACTGACTGTTATGATTAAATGATAATATAAGTTCTTATATTTCTTATAACTTGAGCTTCTCCTAGAGTAAGATTGTTTAATTTTGGTAATTCATTTTGCTCGAATAATTTTTGCGAGTCAGAATCTAATGGTTTACTGTTTGTATCAACAAAATACGCTAAATTATCCTTGCGTAAGAAAAATAATTCACGAGTCAATAATATTATTCTTTATCATCTGGTCTTTAATAATCGTAGGCTTGCTTTCTCTTGCTTCACGATCTTCGTAACTGCTTACGTCAGCCTCGTTGTTATCTCTCGTCATTCTCTTCTTCTTCTTCTTCCGTCTCTTCCTTCTTCTTTCTTTCAATAGATGTATCTCTATTTACAGGGCTGGCCTTTCTTTTAATTTTAATTTTATTCCGAGATTTCTGTTTTAGATTTTTAAATAATTAATTCTTCTTTCTTTCATTATTTGGCTTCTTGTTTGTATTCTTTGAAATGTCATTGGATTATGAATTAATGCCTTTTCTTCGGTTTGCAATTTTGGTGGTTTATTTAATTCTTGTTGAATAAACGGTATTGAATCTGAGTTTTCTTGGTCATTATCTAGTAGAATTAGAATTTAGAATTAGAATATTTATTATATGTTTCCCCCAGGGTTACATAGATTTATCATTTATCATATATCATATATCATATATTTATCATATAGATTTATCATACATAGCTTATTCTTAACCTAACTTAACCTACTACTGTGATCAAATATAAACGAGATTTTTAAATTTAAACTGCGCGGGTTCATCGATTCTGATAAATTTTTTTTTTATTAAGTTGGTAGTAGTCTTTGACATCTGTGTGAAATTTCATGTTATTCTCTTCATTTGTTTAATAGTGAACGCTCGTTTTTGTGAATATCCAAAAGTATTTTTTTCGATTTTTACGATGTGTGATTCTGTTGGGCAAAGAAATTGTATTTTATTTTGTTTGCGGAATGAAATTTCTGAAACGTTCAGAATGTTGCAGAAGGCTTTTGGTGACCAGGCTCTATCAAGACCAAGAGTACTTGACTGGTATAAAATGTTGAAAGATGGTCGAGAAAGCGTAGAAAACGAATCACATCAAAGACGACCAAAAACATCAACTGATGAACAACATGTGAAGCAAATCAAGGATTTGGTGCTCCAAAATCGTCGATTGACAATTAGAGAACTTGCCGATACTGTAAACATTTCATTTGAATCAGTTCAGACCATTTTAAAAGACCATTTGTGCTTGAGAAGAGTCAAATCTCGTTTGGTTCCGAAAACACTCAATTTTTTGGAAAAACAGCGTCGCGTTGAACTGTAAAACAATGATTTCTGACTACCAGGACAAGATGAAACGCATGATAACTGGAGATGAGACTTGGATTTAAAACCGTACGACCCGGAAACAACCGACCAATCGAGTGAATATCGTGCAAAAAGTGAGGCAAGACCAAAAAGATCGCGCCAAAGTCGCTCAAAAATCAAGGTTTTGTTAACAGTTTTCTTCGATTATCGTGGTGTGGTGCATTATGAATTCCTTCCACTGGGCCAAACTGTCAACAAGGAATATTATTTGAGTGTTATGCGTCGTTTGCGTGAAGCTATTCGCCTCAAGAGGCCAGATTTATGGACAGACAACTCCTTTAGTTGCGAGCTCGAACATATGCCCAGAACTGTTTTCATAAAGTAAATAATGAAACGTTCCTTACATAAACAAGAGCGAAACAGAGCGAAACGCACGCGCATTGCTCTCTGTCTCTCTATCAAGATCATATCCTCGTAATACACTCACGAGCTGTAATTCTACATTTATGTAATATGTCGTTATCATAAAAATAGCCAAACACTGATTACGTTCTAAAATTTGTTTTAAAATAGTATGATTAATAAAAATAGCTTATGAAAGATGAAAAGATTATTTATATAATATTTTACTTTGATATAGCGCAGTGAATTATACAAGTGAATGCTTTAAAGTTACAGTGAATAGCAAAAAATAAAATGTTTCTTTTTCATACACTTTTTCATTCATTATTTCAAACATGAATTAAAATATTTTGATTTTATTTGGATTAATAATTAATCTGACATGAATGAATTTTAATCCGATTTAAGATAGTTACAAATAATTAGATTTACTTAAAATGCATACATTCTATCTAACATTATTCGAAGCTTATTAGATTTTAGGAAAATATTCCATTTTCTGTACTCACTTTCTTCTCTTTTAAAAGAATGAATTTTCTTGGCGCTGCTGGCGAAAAGCGCAATATAAAATTCAATTCGCTCTACATCAATTACTTATGCCGATTGGCATATAAAATTATACATTTGAGAAGATAATATGAGAAATATTGTAAAAATTAAAAAAAATTTTACTAATGATTCATGTTTAGAGATTCAGGCGTTATAAAAAATGCAAACGTCATTTAATGCATTATTCATAACGTTTCTTTTTAAAATACGCACTTTTAACAATTGTAATCTTTACGTCAATCTTTCATTCATTTATGGAAAATAATGATTATAACGCGTAATACAGAGAGGATTATTTTAAGGGTGGTTAAGCGACATTTTGCGGGGACGGACTATTAGACTACAAACCACGAGAGAAGGTGGTCGAACTCTCGAATGCCGTGTCTTGCCGCCGGTGGTCACCGATGGGAGATCATTCAAAACCCCATGCCTTTCTCCCTGCCCTAACTCCCCCTCAGTTTATTTCTCTGCAATTCCTCCCTTATCATATACCCCGGCGTCCTTCATCCCATCTCAACAACCACCTCATATATCTCTCTTGCATCTTTGATTCCTTTCTTTCCAACCCCAAACCTCCACTCCATACGATATCACCGTCCATACCAATGCGATGAAAAGCCAAACCCTTTTCCCCCAATCCTCCCGGAACCTTCTCTTTCCAATTCCCCATACCTGCCCCAGCACCGCCGCTCCCCTCTTTATCCTTTTCCTTATCTGTGCCTCCTGCTCCCATTTCTTTGGAATATGTATATCCCAGGTATTTGAAAGTCTTCACCTCTTCCATCTTCCTTCCCTCCCAATTCCATCTTATTCTCCTCCTCCCCTCCCCCCACTTTTCCAATTTCGCCATCATCGAGCTCATCCCGTTCTCCTTCTCCGATAACAGCACTAAGTCGTCCGCATACATGTACTGTTTTTCTCCCAACAGCCTCACCCTTCCTCAGCCTCCCCTCTTTATGTATTCCTCTATATCTGCTATCAGGAGATTGAACAGCCCTAGGCTCAGCGGGCAGCCCTAACCCCCCTGGCCGTCCAAAACGCCCACTCATCTCCCCTCCCATCTTCACCCTACATCTTATCTCCCTGAATATATTCTCGCATCTGCCTACCAAGCCTTTCTTTACTCCCCTCTTTTTTCTCATCTCTCTTCCCAATATCTCCCTATCCACAGAATCAAACGCGGCTTTCAGGTCGATGAAGAACGCCACCAATTTCTTTTTTCTTTACTTAGCTGTCTGTTTACCAGGTAATTCAATACATAGATGTTGTCTAGTGTGCCCATCCTCTTCCTGAAACCCGTCTGATTTTGTGGAACTAAGCTTTTCTCCTCCACCTCCCTCTCCAACCTTTCTCCTAAAATCGTGGCGTAAACTTTGTACAAGACCGGCGCCAAGGTCACTCTTCTTATAGCCTTCTACCCTTTCCCCCTCTCTCTTTTTCCTAATTGGCACTATTATCCCGTCATTTACTCCCTCCATATCTCCTCCATCCTCCCTCTGAATAATTCCTTCCCATCTTCCATCTCCATCTTCTTTTCCCTCCCTTCCTTTTCCTTCTTACTCTTCCGTCCTCCCCTTTTAGCCAAACCATCACCGGAAAATGATCTGACTCTACCTTTTCCTCCACCCTATTAATCTTTTTTATTTTCTCCCACACTTCCCGGTCCCCTATTACGTAGTCTAAAACCGAATCCTCCCGTCTTCCTGAATATGTCCAGGTCCTCTCCCCATCCTCCTTCCCACATCTATTGAATATACACTGCCCCACCTTCTCCATCTTGCCTATCAGCCACTTATCCTCCCTACTTACCTTGTCATCCTTGGATCCTTTCCCCTCGCCCTCCTCTCTTCCATCTCACCCTCCCATCCTCCCCGGTTTCATATTAAAATCTCCCCCTACTATCGTCCTTATTCTCTCACTGTTCCGTTCCGCCCATGCCCTCAATTTCTCCCACTTCTTCTCTAAATCCTCATTCACATAAATCCCTACGATTCTCCACTCCTCTCTCCCTAACCTGTTCACCCTAGACATCAAACCCTCCTCCTCATCCTCCTCCTCTTTTACTATCTCAATCCCTCTCCTCATCCCCCATCACCATTACCCCCATCGTCCTTCCTTTCCTACTCTTCCTCTTCGCTACACCTTCCACTTATACCTCTTCGGCAACTTACCTCTTAGTTTCCCCCAACTCTTTTCCTCTACCCATGTTTCCGACAAAATTACCACATACCAATCTTCTAGCCCTCTCCAGAAGTCTCCATCCTTCTTCCCGAGCCCTGCCACTTTCTAGAACGCAATTCTGCAACATTCCTTTCCCTTCCTTCATCCTCTTCCCTCCGTCCCCGCCCCCTCCTCCCTTCCCTTTTTTTCCTCTTCTTCCCTCGCTTTACTCTGCCCTCTTTCCTACTCCCCCCGAACTTTCCCCTCTCCCTCCCCCTTTTCTCCTTCCTGCCCTATCTTTCAAAATCCCTTCTCTTTCCCCTCCGTCACCCTTACAGGAGATCTCGGGGTTATCTTGCTTCTTTGGAAGCATTGTCCCCAGGAAGAAAAGTCTTCCTTCTCCTTTCTATTCGTTCCTCCCCCCACTTTCTCTTTCATTGCCCTTTTTCTCTTCATCATTCATTTCTACCCCCACGCTATTCGTCCTTTCTCTTTCTTTCTCTTTCCCTTCTGCCTTCTTTCTCCTTCGCCACCCCTCCTTCGTCACCTTCCCTTTCACCTCCTTAATTTCCTCCTTCTCCATTCCTTTTTTTCTCCGTAATCGCTCTTCTTTCTTTTGCTCCAATCTTCCGCCTCCTTCATTTTACTACTTATTTTCCCGTCTATATATATATTCCGCAGCTTGCTACTCATGCGCGCGCGCTTTACGATTTCCACGCCGTGTTCTACACGCCCTCTCTTGAACTATTCAATCTCTGCTCACTACTTTTTCGCGCCAAAAATGCCTCTCCCTTCAGCCCCCTCGCCCTCGCCCGTCTCACCTAATCTCTCTCCACTGTCACTATCACTCCACTCGCCCACCCTTCCTCGGCTCTCCGCTCACGCTTCGCACTCCCCAGATATTCTCTCTCTCTCTCTCTCTCTCTCTCTCTCTCTCTCTCTCTCTTTCTTTTTGAGGCAGACGTGTGTTACATCGCTCCGTGAAAATCATAGTTTTTACCTAAGAGGTGGAGGGGAAACAAGAACAAGAGTTTCCACAGTGGTGGTAGTATCGACTATAAATATGTGTGTGCGTTATCTAGTCGGAATGTGTTGAATAGTCCAAGAAAGGTGAGAATTTATATGTGACATTTTGGTGCTTGAAAGACAGGTGTCAATATTAAAGTGCCGACGTGGATTATTCGGCAACCGCGGACGCTAAGATAACTAATTAGTGGAACGCGTGGTGATTTATCGACATTGAGGAGAACAGTCGGTAATGAGGACATGCTTGAATCTGATTATGCAGAGTATCGTTGCTGTGCGTGTAAGAAGGAAATAAAAAACGTTGTGCTGCAGTGTACGGCCTGTGTGAAATTCTTTCATCCGGGATGTGCTTTCAAGCATAAAGTATATAATAAGCAGGATGAATTAGTAAAATAAGAAGGACCATTTAAAGAAATCATTGGCGACAGTGATAAGATAGAAACGAAAAAAATACCTGCAGCGAGTGGCAGTAGAGACAGATTGGGATCAACAGAATCGACGGGTTCGACGGGAACAGCAGTGACTACAGATGCGAGCAAACAAACTGGAATGGAGATGAAAATTGATTGGTTGATTAGAACAGTGAGGGAGATAAAAGATGAAGTAGCATGTAAGAATGAAATTAAGACGATGATCGCAAAAATCATTCAAGGGAAGAGTTGGAAACTTTTAGGCGTGAACTTGAAGAAGTGAAGAGGAATATGCAGGAGAAAACTACTGGAATATCAGGACATGGATTAGAAAGTTATAGTGCGGCAGTAAAAAATAAGAAGAAAGAAAGTATCTTAATTGTCCAACCGTTAAAGGAACAAGAGAGTGAAACTACCAAGAAATTAGTAAAAGAAAAAGTAGATATAAAGAAGATGGAGGTAGGAATAACAAAGCTGAGGAAAGAAAGTAAAGGTTCGGTCATTCTGGGATGTGAGAGCGAGGGAGAAATGGAAAAACTGAAAGATACAGTACGCGAGAAGCTAGGTGAAGACTTCAAGATCACAGAACCGAAAAAAATAAGACCAAAAATAAAAGTTGTAAATGTTGGAGAAGAAGAAATACAGCTGAAAGATGAAATCTTGATACGATCAAGAAGCAGAATACAATCGACGGCAGAGAAGATGAAGAATTTGGCATAAAAATTGTGAAGAGAATTGCTAAGGGCGATTCCTTAATACTAGAAGTAAATGAAATGACTCATGAGCTAATGCTAAGAAGAGAGAAAATAAATATCGGATGGAGGAAGTATCGTGTGTTCAATCATTACAGTGTTAAGAGATATTTTAAATGCTGGGATTACTACCATATTGCCAAAAAACGCGGCAGGAAACATGTCATAAATGTGCTGGGAATCACAGAGCAGGCGAGTGTAAGGCAAAAAAGATGAGATATGTAAATTGTATGCACAAGAATAAAACATACAATTTAAAGATAAATGACGAACACGATGCTTTAAGTAGAAAATGTCCGATTTTGATCAGAGCGCTGGAGGAGGAGAAGAAGAGAACTGACTGGGAGTCTACTAAATAGCAATCACGGAAGGAGTCAATTGTATACACGAATACACAAAGTCTTATGGCGCACAAAGAACGAAATTCAAAATTACATGAAGGGAATGAATCTGGCAATTATGGCGTTATCGAAGACCAGACTCATCCCTGAAATCGAAGATAGTGAATTAAATGTGCCGGGATATGATTTAGATGCGATGGGGAAAACAGAAACACAGGAGGCGTTGTGATTTATATAAGAAAGGATATCAATTATCAGGTAATAGCGAAGAAGAAGATAGAATCTAATTGCTGGTGCGTTGCGGTTGAGATGAGAGACAATATATACAAAGGCGTGATTATAGTTATGTACCATTCACCGAGTGCTTCAGATGGCGATTTTATAAAATTTCTAGAGGATATAGTGGATCTTCTAGTAACGAAAGGTCAATGTATTATGCTAGGTGACTTTAATATAGATTTAATGACGGATATGTTTTATGCGAAAAAATTAATAAATGAAATGTCATGCTTGGGCATGAAGCAATATGTAGATAAGCCGACGAGGATCACAAAAAACAGTCAAACTTTGATAGATTTAGTTTTCGCAAATACCAAGATAAACTTTAAAGTATACGATAATCCAAAAGTATCAGATCATTCATGGATAAACGTTGAAATTAATATAAGTAATAATAAGATAAAGTATAGAGAATTTATTAGTAGGGATTTTAACAAATTTCAAATAAATGAATTTTTATACGAAATAGGGAAAAGATTGGAACAAAGAGGTAATTTAGAGATAAATGAAAGAACAGAGAAGTTTGTTCAGAATATGGTAGTGGCATTAGATATCATAGCACCAAAGAAAAAGTTTAAAATTCCAAAGTTATGGGAAGGAAAGAAATGGTATTCGGATGATATAAGATTAGCTACAAATAAAAGAGATGAAGCATATGTGAGAGCGATATATATGTGCAATGAACAAGATTGGCTGCAGTTCAAAATTGAAAGAAATACGGTAGTTAAATTAATCAGAAATAAAAAAAAAGAATACTATGAAAAAATGATAGATGATAATAAAAATGATCCTGTTCTAATGTAGAAAACCTTAAAAGAAGTTATTAGGTGATACAAAAAAGTTGTGAGCTTTTGTTGTAAAATTCAATCTTTATTCAAAAACAAACAAAAAAATATTAATCAGCGAAATATTCCCCGTTTGCATCAACGACCTTTTGTCATCTTTCGGGTAGCTTGCGAATTCCTTAACGATAAAAGCTTACCGGCTTCGAAGCGATAAAATCATCAATAAATTTTCGTATCTCTTCAAATCTCACGAAATGTGTATCAGCCAAATGATGCTGCAGCGACCGGAATAGGTAGTAATCGGAAGGCGCCATGTCTGGGCTATACGCCGCGTGCGGGAGAAGTTCCCAGCCTAACGGAAAGATATGGTCCTGAGTCGCTTTCGCAACATGTGGTCGAGCATTGTCATGAAGCAAGATCACTTTACGACGTCCTTGGCCAGTAAATGGCCTCTTTCTTTTCTTCTAATGCATCGATCAAATTGGTCAATTGTTATTGGTACCGGTCTGCCGTGATTGTTTCACCCGGCTGTAACAACTCGTAATACAACACACCTTTCCAATCCCACCAGATACAGAGCAAAACCTTTTTGGCGTGGATATTGGGCTTTGGCATCATGTCGAAGGTTGACCAGGGTCAACCCATGATTTTCTACGTTTAGGGTTATCATAAAGAATCCACTTTTCATCGCCTATAATGATTTTGTGCAGAAAATCTTTTTTCCGGAACTTTGAAAGCAAAGTGAGTGCAGTGTCACACCGACGATTTTCTTCGGACAATTCATGCGGAACCCATCTGCCTTCCTTCTGAACCTTTCCCATCGTATGTAAACGTACGGAAATGCTTTGCTGCGTAACGCCAAGCTGTTCTGCAAACTCCTTTTCAGTTTGCGCAGAGTTTATATCCAGCAGTGCTTGCAATTCGTCCGTTTCAATCTTTTAAGGGCGTCCAGCACGCGGTTCATCTTCAAGACTGAAATCTCCTTGGCGAAATTTTTGATACCATCTTTTACATGTAGTATGACTTATAATTCTCTCTATATGCAGCACAAATCATTGCAGTGGCTTCAGAAGCATTTTTCTTCAGATGAAACGCGAAGTGGATGGGAAATCAAATATGCTCTTTTGTTATTGCCATCGTGAACACTACTGATTTTTGAGGTTATGTGCATCAAACCGTATGGCATTTTAGAAGGCCAAATTTAGAAGGTCAACGCTTTAAAACCGCAAAAGAGCGGGAAGATATATAAAATTTAAATTGTTATTTCGGTTGTATGAAATCTAAAGCTCAGAACTTTTTTGTACACCTAATATAAGAGGAGAGACTATGGGTTCAAGAGAAATTAATAATATAGATTTTGAAATATTAGAGAATGTAGGTGAATGTATTTTAGCGAATAAATTTAATATATTTTATATACAGAGTATTAAGGAAATAATAGACTTTATAAGAAAAAATGACAGTAAAAGTACAAAAACTATCTTTGTTATAGAAAGCAGAGGCATAATTGAAAATTTCGAATGCATAAATGTACAGAAATTAGAAAAAATTGTTATGGCGTTGCCACAGAAGAAGGGAACAGATGAGGGGATATCTAGCGATATATTAAAAATAAATTTTCAAATGATAAAAGATGAACTATTAAGAGTAATAAATAAGTCATTAACAAATGGTATATGTCCGGAGGGATGGAAAATATCTACTGATAATACCGATTCCTAAGATAGAAAATCAAAGAAAGCCTGTGAATATAGACCAATTAATATATTACCAATTTATGAGAAGGTTTTAGAATTAGTTGTAAAGGAACAAATTGAAAAGTACTTGCATAATAATGATGTTATAACAGAACATCAGTCGAGATTTAGAAAATATCATTCGTGTGAAACAGCAATACAAAGTGTCATTGATGATTGGAAGTTGATAATTAGTGAGCGAAAAATGAGGAGTAATATTCTTGGATTTAAAACGGGCATTTGAAACGATAGATAGAAAAAGATTATTGGGAAAATTAGATCAATATGGAATGAGAGGGATGGTATTGGAGTGATTTAAATCATATCTAAGCAATAGAACACAACAAGTTAGATTTAATAATCAATGATCAAAGTGTATCAAAACGGAATATGGAGTTCCGCAAGGATTGGTACTAGGGCCTTTACTGTTTATAATTTATATAAACGATTTAGTAGAATTTTGTTCAGAAGAATGCAATATAAAAATGTTTGCAGATGATACTTTAGTATATGTAAGTGGAAAAAGTAGTGCGGAATTAGAGACGAAAATGAACATAGTACTTAGCATAGTAGAAGAGTGAATGAGTGTAAATAAATTGAAAATGAATGCAAATAAAATAAAATACATGATAATCAGAAATGTAAGAAAGGAGCAAAAAGGTAATATTATATTGAGATGTTCGGATGGAATTAAGTTGGAACGCGTCGAAAAAATAAAATATCTTGGCGTAATTATCGATGATAAGCTCCAATTTAAAGATCACTGTGATTATATGCTAAAGAAAATAGGAAACTAGTTTTGTAAATAGAATAGGTAATTTCGTATCAGCGTACACTAAATGTATTGTACATAAGTCGATCATAGCACCTCACTTTGAATACTGTGCTACGCTATTAATTGGAATGGGAGAAACGCAATTGAGCAAACTTCAAGTAGCTCAAAACCGTGCCATGAGAGTTATTTTGCAATGTAATAGATATACCAAAGTTGAGGACATGCTGCAGGCACTGCAGTTTATGTCCGTAAGGCAGCGATTATATTATAATGTGGGGGTATTTATTTTTAAAATTTTAAATGGCACCGATGGCGTTAAGTAATAGATTAGAAATAGTGGGAAGTGAATGTGATAGACAAACGAGACAGGCCGGAAACATTGTATTAATATTTCGTAAAACTAGAAATGCGCAAAAGAGTCTGTTTTACGAAGGAATAAAAATATACAATTCTTTGCCAACCGAGGTAAAGCAGTACGTAAAAATTGAATTGTTTAAGAGAATGTTGAAAGTATATGTGATAAATAGTGTATAATAATTATGTATATGTATATGAAATAGTTGAGAAAGTTAATAAAGTTCAATCAATCAATCAATCAATCAATCTCTCTCTCTCTCTCTCTCTCTCTCTCTCTCTCTCTCTCCTTACGCACTTTCCTCCGTTCAACTACGCCTCTCTCTCGCACTCCACTTCAATTTACACAGCCACTCTGACACACCGCTCTATAAGCACCCGCTCCGGAAACAAAAATCCTGATCATTGTCTAGTAAATTTTTGAATTGTTCGTTCTCTGAAGGACGCAATTCAAAGTCTTCATCTTCAGATTTTTCTTCGTCAGAAAGGTGTACTTCAAAATTTTCATCTTCTTCTTCGTTGAATTCTTCTAATATTTCGGCTGAGATTTTTTTTCAGGATCATTAGGATTCAAAAGATTTTCGTTAATTACTCTGCATTCAATTTCTTCAAAATTTACAGGGTTTCTAGATAACGTGTCGACGTTTACGTTTGTTTTCTTTACGACTTTATATACAACGTCGTAATTATATTCGGCTAACTTTAATCTCCATTATAAGATTCTCATGTTGACATCTTGCGCATTTTTAAATCATAATAAAAGTTTATGATCGGTTACTAGGATAAATCTTCTACCATATAGATACGGACGGAAATGTTTGTACAGTATATTATCGCTTCTTTCTCGATATGTATCATATTTTAATTCGTTATCGGTTAGAGTTCGGGAAACGTTATTGATTGATCTTTATTAATTTCTCCCTGTGATAAAATTCCTTCTACTGAGATTCTGGAAGCATCAGTCGTTAAAATGAGTGATTTCAAAAAATCAGGGTATTGCAATACAAGTTCTTCGCATAATTTTTATTTTAACATTTTAAATGAACTTCTTCTTGTTCCGATGTCCATTCAAAACGCACATTAACTTTTAATAAATTAGTGAGAAGTTTAGCCAATTTTGAAAAGTTTGATATAAATCTTTTATAGTATCCGGTTAATTCTAAAAATTGTTTAATATTTTTCGGTATTTTTGATCTGGGAAATAATCACACAGCTTCTAATTTCTTACGGTCTGGTTTAAAAATAAGTTATTTCTGATTTTAGAAAGTCGGCTGTAATTTTAGATTTGCTTCACGTAATACACTTATTAAAATTAGTGATATTTTATTTTGTGCTCTTCTAGTGACGATGCGTAGAATATCTATCGTCCATGTATACAAACAATTGCTTGTTTTATAGGCCGGATAATACTAAGCCATCAATAATTGAAAGATAACAGGTGCATTTTTTAATCTGAATGGCATTCTTTCAAATTCATAATATCTGAAAGGAGTAAATATTGTAAATATTGTGATTTGAATCCATCTTTATTTGATGAAATCTTGAGACTAGATCGCATACTGAAAAATATCGAGCTCCTCCCAGCTGATCTAAAATGTCAACAATGTTCGGTAGTGAATATGCATCTCCGACTGTTTTATCATTAAAAGCTCTAAAATCTAACACCATTCTCCATCGTTTATTTCTTTTCGAATCTTTTTTCTTTGGTACGATCCATATGGGTGTGTTATAAGGCGACTACAAAGGTTTTACGATATCTTCTTCTAACAATTCTTCTACTTGTTTATTTATTTCATCTTTATGAATTTGCGGTAATCTATACTGATATATAATATTTATTGGTTGGTCATTTGTTGTTGATATTTTATGTTGTAGTATGTTCGTCGCTGTTAATTGTTCACCGGGTATATGGAATCTATCTTGACTACTGATTATGAGATTTATCATATTCGTTTTTTCTTTGTTATTCAATTGATCGAGTCGCAATAATTCTATAATTTGGGTAGTTTTATTTCTTTGTTTTCCTTTTAATAATGTTAAATATTTGATTGAGATAACTTCTTCGATATCGTTCCATGATTCTTGTACAGGTTTTTTTTTACGTTTTGATTTACGCTTGCGTAAATATGCTATACATTTATTTAATATTTCTTGAGATTAATTTTGCGACTGATTTTGACGAAAAAATTCTGGAAGAATTTTTATTATTTCTTATTCATCAGTTTTTTATTATTTATTTTAAATTTGAAATTCTTTCTTTTATTAATTAAATTTGCTTTTTCTATAAGCTCTTCTAGTAATTTGAAAGGTTTCTTTATTTATTTCTTTCGAGAACATTCTAATTCTCGAAAATTTAATATTTTTTAATTGAACCGAAGAATTCTTAATTTTAATTTCCTCTGGATAAGATTGTGTCAAATTACATAGTGAGATTTGGTAACTTTCTTCCTCGCAACCGATGGAGCTGGAAATTATTACAGGAGTGCAGAAACTTTTCTCTACAATTCCAGAATTATTTTCTGAAGTGGTTTCATATTTTCCACTCTTAGATTGTGTCGAATTACGTAGTGAGGTTTGGTAATTTTCCTTCTCGTAATCGACGGAGCTAGAAATTGCTAGAGGAGTGCAGAAACATTTTTCTCCAATTTCAGAATTGTTTTCTGGGGTAGTCTGGTTATTTCCACTCAGGATTTTTTGGATTTTTAAAATTTTTGAATGAGGTTTGATAACTTTCCTCGCCACGGATTTTGGGATAAATTGATATCTCAGCGGAGATTTGATAACTTCCCTCTCGTTAAGTATCTATAATAGATAAAACTTTTTATTTTTATTTCTTCTTATTTTATCTTTGTTTTTATTTTTGATTTCTGGTTTTTTATTTCAGCTTCCTTGATTGTTTCAGGCTTTTTATGGTTTATATGTATAATTTCGTCTTCCATTATATCTATTTTTTCGTTTTCATTTTTAATAAACAATTCTCCAATCTTACTATTCAATAGTTGATCTCCTTCTTTATTTTCATATTTATTATCATCCAATTCTTGGTTAAAATTATCATTAATATCAAAATCTTGAAATTATCAATTTCAAGATTTTCAGGATATAAATTTACTTGTGATTTAATTGATTCTTCTTGATTATTATTAACGTTCCTATTCCGATATTATTAACGTTTTTATTCCGATTCCATGGTTTTCAAACATCTCGTTCAATGATGTAAGATGTACAGTTGGCACTCTAATTTCTACTTCTTCATCCAGAATGTTTATGATATTTAGGTACGCTTTTCCTGAGACATTCTCTACATTATCCTAGGTGAATTCCGTGAACTAATTGTAATTTCGGAATATAACCTATTTTAATATCTGGGTTGCCCACAAAAAATAAAGATTTTGATCTTGGTGGTGCCACGATAGTTTCTGGCGAGAGAAATAGTACGTTAATTCCTGATACTTTATCTTTTATATATCTTTGCGCGTAATCACTTTTCGACGACGTTTGTTTAAAGAAATCGTTACCTAGTATATCGGACTGTGAAATCGGAAAATCTTCTGACGCTACTTGGAAATTTACCGGTTTATAAAAAAATGTTATAGTAATTTCTTTGAGAATATAAACAGGATAATTATTTATGCCATTTAATTTTAAAATATTTTTATAATTAATTGATTCATTTTTTATATAAAATTTTCTTTAATTATATTCGGTCCGGAATCGATGTCTAATATTAAAATTACATCAGGATTTATATCACGGATATTTACTTGAATTGTAAGCACACGCTCTCTCTTCTTATCCTCTTTTTATAAAACTAAGATTACCAAATATAATTATTAAGATAATAAAATGGAAGCTTTGTTATATGCAAATCTAATACCTGTTGAAGGAGTTAGGTGTCCTACTGCTTGTATTGGATTCCGAACTTAGTTTTATAAAATCTGAGACATCTCTGCGAGATAGTTTACTATTCGAGTGTAATCCTTTTTTAAGCTTGAAATAAAAACGTTTCTCAGGGATAAGAATGGCATTGGAGAGTGTCGCCGCTGCGGTCCGATCTGCACTCATCGAGAGAATAAGACAATTATCTCTCTGGAGTACCGGTCGTGAGGATTCGAGAATATACATGTATATATGTATATTGTAGTATGTATATATGTGTATATCATTGAATTGAGACGTGTTATTTTAAACACGTTATTTGCGATAAATATCATCACATGCCTCTGTAGTCGAAAAGATAAGATGCCTGCCCGGTAAGCAGGAGGTTCAGGTTCGATTTCTGGTTGAAGTGATATTTTTCGCAAAAATAATTATAGATTTTTACGACTGATTCGTGGTCGGGCCTCGTCGTGGCACACGCTCTCTCTTCTTATCATCTTTTTATAAAACTAAAATCACCAAATATAATTATTAAAATAATAAAATGGCGTGTGAAGAGAGGGCGTGGCTGTGCTTACTGAGGTTACTAAGTGTATCTCTCTGATATTTCTCTCTATTTGGTTTCTTGAGGTTTAGTTGGGTGTGAAATCTTTTCGGCTCCATTTTGCACACCCGTTTTCGAGGGCCTGTTGAAGTTTTCCGGATTATTTAATTTTCTTACGATTATTATTCGCGATTTAATTGGTAATCTTCAAGAAGCTGTCCTTATCTTTTATAATAACGACAATTTAAAGTGCCTTTGACTCAGATATCGGTTGATTAAATTTTAAACGGCAATCTTTGGCAACATGTCTGAAATTATTGCAATTTTGACACGTGATTTTATTTTTATTATCCATAAATCATTGTTCGTTTTGTTTTTCCCAGCAGTTATTTGCGGTGTTACCCGATCTATCACACTATTGACAGAATTTGTTTATTAAATTGGGATTTTACATTATTATTTGTTTGGCACGTTTTTACATTGTGACCGGTTTTGGAACATAATTGATAAAATTTATAATATTTTCGCGTATTACATTTATCTGTTGACATGATTGAGAATCACGAAACCTGCATTTATCGGTGCACGTTTCTTACAAATTTGGCATATTAGAATTTCAGTTCTCAAACTGCGGAGTTGTTAAGAAATCAAATTTAATTTTCTGCAATTAAAAGCTGAGCCTTTCTTTCGGAATCTGACATGTTTCGCGTGCGTCTTGCTCTCTTTGTTAGCTTGGCCTGGCTAGAGACCGTTTCCTTGTCGTAAGTCTGTTATCGCTCGAAGCTCTCTTTTTATCCTTAGCGCATCAGATCTCTTGTACGTTTAATTAAATTTAGTTAAGTTTCTATTGGGTTGTCGGAAAAGTTATGACGCATTTTTGTAACAGATGGTGCTAGTTCATTTTTGAAAATACTAGAGTCATTTGCATTTATGTTATTGTTATTGTCATTTGACAGCTGACAGTTCTAGCTTCATTCTAAAAAAAAAATTGAGCGATTTGATTGAGTTTTGGAAATTTTATAACAAGTTGAAGATGGAAGTCCAAACTGCATTTTCCCCATGTATTACTGTTTTTCCCCATGTATTACTGTTTTTAAAGGGAAGAACGCGCGTCAAGCTTGTGAAAAGTTGCATAAAGTTTACAATGACAATGCTCTACAAGAACGTCAGTGCCAACAATGATTCATGAAATTCCATGCTGGTGATTTTGACCTCAACGACACTTCTCGGTTAGAGAGACCCACCGAAGTTGATGACGACAAAATAAAGACATTGATTGAGTCAAACCCACGTTACACGACACGAGAGATTATAGAAACATTGAACATTCATCATTCAAGCGTTCACGAGCGACTACCTGAAAAAGCTGAGATACGTAAGCAAGCTCGATATTTGGGTTCCTCATGAACTCAAAAAATTTTATTTGACGGCGCGTAAACATCTGCAATATGTCATTAAATGTGAGGAAAACGATCCTTTTTTGAAGCGACTGATAATTGTGATGAGAAGTGGATTGTCTACAACAATGTGGTGCGTAAACGGTCTTGATCCCGACGTGATGATTCATCTCAAACGATATCAAAAGCAAACATTCATCAAAGGAAGGTTATGCTCTCAGTGTGGTGGGATTGTAAAGGTATCGTGTTTTTCGAACTCCTACTAAGGAATTAAACAATCAATTCGAATGTATACTATTGGTAATTGGACAGTTTGAACGAATCCATCATCCAGAAATATCCAGAATTCATTAATCGTAAAGAAGTTGTGTTCCACCACGATAATGCGAGACCACACACAAGTTTAATCATCCGTCAAAAATTATTGGAGCTTGAATGGGATGTGTTCCCACTATATCGCCTGATCTTGCACCGTCAGACTTCCACTTGTTTCGCTCTCTTCAAAATTTCTTGTATGGTTTAATTCATGAAGCTGTAAATCAGCACCTTGTTCAGTTTTTTGCCGATAAAGACAGGTCCTTCTACGAACGAGGAATTATGAAATTCACTGAAAGATGGCAAAAAATTATCAAACAAAACAATATATCATTGATTGATCTTTGTTCTTTATATAAATAAATGACCTTTGAAAAACATAGAAAAAGTACGTCATGACTTTTCAGGCAAGTTATTCTTTACTTGATTTCGGGTTTCAGGCCCCTAATGAAACATTTGCACATATCTCTTTTTAAGAATATCTTGATATTTTGATCTGAGAGAGTGTTTGCTGAATTTTTGTAGGCTTCTAATATTTGTTTTCTTAATAGTTTTACTCTATTAGCACTATTTATTCCATTTTACTCTATTAGTAACATTTACTCTATTAGTTTTATTCTATTATGTTATAACATCTTCCTCATATTTTTGTGCATTTTTTAAATGCAACCTAGTTCTCTCTGAAGTTGATAAACATTTTTAGTTGATTCATAAAGTTGTTTTAAATATTTTGGTAATTGTTAATTATAGATACGTTATTAAAATTTTGGTCTTGAATAGTACGACACACCAACTATTCTGGTTTTAATTATTTTGTAAATTGTGGTTCGGGTTCATCCGGTAGCATAAATTTAGTTTCTTCACAACCTTCAATAAAATAATTTACTGGAATATTTATACCGTCGAAATAAGGTACGGCTTCGACCACCTATTTTAGTAGCGAAAGGATTAAGATGAGCCATTTTTAGATCTTCAATTTTATTTTCTTGTGATTACCGTTTGCTATCTCGATTTTGTTATTATCAAATATATTTGCCTGTAATGTGATATCGTCGGAAGCAGTGGAATCCCCGGGCGATCCAAGAACAGTCACAAATCTATCTCCCGAAATTATTGTTTCGTCTTTCTGGAAAGGTGATGTGCTTAGGATCGGAATTGGAGGTTCTTATTGAAGTAAAAGTGTATGGTGTATCTTATGTATATGTTTTGGATTTCGATTTTGCTTTACTTTCTAAAACAAATTTGTAGAGATTATCTATCTCTCTCTTATTCGAATTAGATCTCGTGGTTTCCGAAAGATCGCACTTTTCATCCCGAATGAGCTCCCAATAAATGTTTAAAGAGTTCTGTTACGTCCAACCTGAAGTAAATTGAAAATTGAGAATTAAGAGTTAAAAATATGAACGGAATACAAAAAGGCTCCGAAGGACGCGAACAGCTGCTCTCTCGAAGGCTAAACGTGGAAACGTGATCCCTCGAGTCCGAGCGCACTGATAAGTCTCGGCACTAGGTCAGCGATAACGCTATGACGCTATTTCATAAACGTGAAAGCGATCCTCGCGATCCAGCGGTTTTCGCACATTCGCTGGTCAGTCATTTTCTAATCAAGAAACTTAATTCCTCTTATCAGGAATCAGTAGGATGGGAGGCATGAGACAAGGGCGATGAGACGATTTTTTTAAGAAAAATAAAGAGAAATTAAAATAAAATTAAATGTTTAATATAAGAGGATGCTGGACTCGTACTGACTGAATATATATTTAGTACTTTTTTATTTTCTTCGCTTTCCTTACATTGATTAAAAACTCCTTTTACAGAATGAGAGAAAATATCCAACTAAGTGTGGAAAGCTATTAAATGGTACAATAAAAAATTTTGTATTATAGTTTTCTGTTATTGTCTAGGTTACATTCATAATAAATAATGCCAAGTAACTATTAATGCCAAGTAATTATTTGAAACTATCTGCTCACAGCTGAACATTTATTCTAAGAATTTCATTTCATCTACAAATATTTTGAGACCTTCAAAATAGAATTTGAAAACTTATAGGAGAAATAAATAGAAAAGTGCTATCTGAATGCTGGCATCAGTTATCATGCATGGTTATCATTTAGGCGAAATTTAGAATATAGCAGAGCACGAAATTAATTTTCGAATATTGCAAGGCGTTTCAATTTACTACATAGAATAGAGTAGATGAAATAAAAATCTGATTGTGATCACGACATGACGGCAAAATTGCGGCAGGTATATGATGCAATCAGCTTTATCATCTGTGTCGGCAGAAACGCAGCAAAAATCGAACATAGTGTGCCGTCACGATATGATGGCAAAAACATAGCAGAAATCGAATAGAACCCGCGAACATAACTTGGCAAATTAATAATAGAAATCGAGCAAATTCTGTTTCGTAAATATTTAAATTGTGACATTGTTATTACTAAAAAATTTTGAAAAGTAATGTCTCTATTATTTTTTTATCTCTTATTTTAGAAAAATAATTTTTAATTATTTTATTAATGATGAAATTAATATATTTTTTATAGCACAAATAAGTTATAAAAAGCTTTTCAAAGATATAAGTTATATCATGATTCTTTTGATTCTTATATAATGTACAATGTATCAAACATTGTACATTTTATATAATGTACTATTTCGCAAGTACTAAACTTTGTTAATTACCTTGTCGAATAAGTACGTCTTGCATCAAGCGCATAATATAAAAATACACAAATAATAAATGCATGTTTAAATTTTGATTATGATTTTGCTTATATAGAAAGTTCAATAAATTTTGCATGCGAGAAACGGACGCAATCTAGCAGTAGTTTTCGAATTATTATGTTTTAGTAACAGACGCAGAGTTTTGTACGATTTCTGTTGCCGATTTGCTGGCAGATTATGCAGCAGGATCTATTCGATTTCTGTTATAATTTTGTCGTCACGACGTGATGGCATATTAATGTTTGATTTTTGCTATCTTTTTATTCACAATAGCTGATAAAGCAGATCGTACCGTATACCTGCCGCAATTTTGCCGTCACGATATGATAGCACACTGTACTCTATTTTTGCTACGTTTCTGTTGCCTGTATCTGACATCATAGATCGTGTTGCATTCTTGCCGCATTTTTGCGGTCACAGTGTGAAAGAATAGATAAGCTAGATTTTTGTAACATGTCTTGATGACATATCATGTTAAATTTTGGAGTACTTTCTCTTGAATATTAGCAACACAAAATATTTGAATTCTGATGTATTTATGATGACAAGTTTTGTTCAATTTTTACACCATTTTTGCAGCATGTTATGATGCAGAGCTTGCTCGATATGTGCTGTATTTTTGCTAGCAGTATCTGTTACAACAGCCCATGCTGGATTGCTGCTTGATTTTTGCCGGCATAATATATAGCATAACTTCGTAATTTGTACTTTTGGCACATTTGCTATCTAGATGTAGTTAGAGAGACATATTGTATTATGATTGCAAGTAATTGTACAAAAAGAATACTCAACCAATTACTTAGCATAATTTATAATTCGAAGCACAACATTTTACAAAAATTATTTATGTTTATATAGATATAAAAATTGATACGAACGAACAATACCCACATAAAACATAACCTTCAATGGACGTCCATTGAACTTCCATGGCATTAAACTTCCATCGAACGTCTCTATCTTATCTCTACAATAAAAATCAAATAGATATCCATTAGAAATCCAGCGAACCTCCACGGTGGACGGTACTCTAAGATTCCACCGTGTACGTCCATTAACCGCTCAGCGAACCTCCACGGTGAACGGTGCTCTAGAATTCCACTGTGGACGTCCATTAGCCATCCAGCAAACTTCCACGGTGGACGATCCTCTAGGATTCCACCATGGACGTCCTTTAGCCGTCCAGCGAACCTCCACGGTGGATGATGCTTTAGGATTCCACCATGAATGTCCATTAGCCGTCCAGCAAACCTCCATCATGGATGATGCTTTAGGATTCCACCGTGGATGTCCATTAACTGTCCAGCCAACTTCCACGGTGCTCTAGGATTCCACCGTGGACGTCCATTAGCTGTTCAGCAAATCTCCATAGTGGATGGTGCTTTAGAATTCCACCGTGGACGTCCATTAGCCATCCAGCCAATCTCTACGGTGGACGGTCTTCTAGGATTCCACCGTGGACGTCCATTAGAAATCCATCCAACATTGATGGTGGACGATGCTCTAGGATTTCATCATGGACGTCTATTTTTATGACAAATGATCTCTTAGGAAAAAATATTGCAACGTGGATGTCTAGTTAAAAAATTAAACAACCTTTATGATAAATAGTCTTTTACATACTAAGTTGGAATCTTTATCCCTTTTCTACAGTGCACTACCTTATGGTAATAGAATAATATTAACCAATCAGGGAATTTCTTGACAAAAAAAGCGATTCCAACTCGCACATTGCCTTTTTTTAGTAAGTGAGACATCCCCACTCCTTGAAAACTCACTCCAGTATACTATATAGCTCAATATATCTGATCGAATTCCATACCACTCTAAAGAGTTAGAGGATGAAGTAAGGCAAATGAGAATCACTCTAAATCAGCCACACTGGAAAACTAATCCAGAATCTTCGCGCGAGACATAATGTTGACCGAACGCGAGACATAATGTTGATCGAAATATTAGAGAGTATGTGAACGCTACATGAGCACTCCCATTTGGTCACAATCCCGTTTTACCACCATCCCGATTAACCACCGTCCCGATTGCTCACAGTCCCGATTTATCACCGTCCAGATTGGCTGTTTTGAAATTGATCATATTTAATGTACTGTTGTTATCACTGCGATTAATAGTATTTTTTATTTTATATCAAGTAATATGTGTAGTCTACTCTAGTACGCGGGATATTCGTTTTCTCCTAACTTTGCCAAATCTTACATGTTGCAATAACAATTAACCTCAAATCTTGGTAATATGTAAAGAAGAATTAGTTTTCCAAAGGTTATAAAATATATCAGATGTATATAATTGTCACTATATCTATATTCATCATTTCGTGTAACGGATAATAGTGTAAGTGTTTTACTTAAAAATAGTTATTCAAAAACCTACGTGGAATAGAATAATCGTGGACCTCGTTTCGCCCCTAAGCGTCGGAGGGAGGGGGGGAGGACTTCGCAAACTTATGTGGAAACGCGATCTTTTCCCCGACAGCATACATAGTCGTTGGTTATTTAACATGTGCGCTATCAGGAAGAAACGCCCGATATTTTTCCCGCTAGCATACATTACCTGATAAATTAACAACAGTATATTGAATATGATCAATTTCAAAATAGTCAATCTGAACGGTAATCAATCGGGATGATGGTCAATCTGAACGGTAATCAATCGGGATGATGGTCAATCGGAACGGTGCACAGTGGTCTGGATTTTGGAAAAGATGACCAAAAATAGAAAGAAGCTTTAGATTTGAGCGAAAATATGTATATAAAGGTTTTCGAGGTCGCTGATTATGAATTTGATATGAAAATTTCAAAATTCAAAATAGCGGATTTAATATAAACAATTGTTCTAAACAATTGTTCGGAATTTCATATACCAGGTGTATGCATAAGTTTTTTCCGGTTTAACTAAGAGATGTCGCCAGCGAAAAGTACGCAGCGTATTAATTTGACACATACATCATTTTGTTCGTCTGACATTTAAAACTACACACAAGTTGAGTCCGCCAAAAACTAACGTCTTTGTTTTATCGTTCAGTGATCATGTCGAGTTTTGTGCCTGAAAAAGAACATTTGCGGCACGCATTGCTTTTTTTATTTAATCAAAAGAAAAAGGCTGTTGAAAGTCATCGTTTGCTGGTAGAAACATATGGTGAACACGCTCCATCGATTAGAACATGTGAGACATGGTTTCGACAATTTAAAAGTGGTGATTTTAATGTGAAAGACAGTGAGCGCTCTGGTAGACCACAAAAATGCGAAGACGAGCAATTGCAGGAGTTATTGGATGATGACCCAACTCAAACTCAACGGCAATTAGCAGAAGCATTACATGTATCACAAGAAACAATCAGCAGACGTTTACGAGCAATGGGAAAGATCAATAAACTCGGTAAATGGGTCCCACACGATTTGAATGAACGTCAAATGGAAAATCGCAAAGTCACTTGTGAAATGCTGCTTCAACGCCACGAAAGGAAATCATTTTTGTATCGAATTGTGACGAAAAATGGATTTATTTTGAAAACCCGAAGCGGAAAAAATCGTGGCTTTCACCTGGCGAAGCCGGTCCATCAACACCAAGGCCAAATCGCTTCGGCAAGAAGACCATGCTCTGTGTCTGGTGGGACCAGAGCGGTATTGTGTATTATGAACTCTTGAAGCCCGGCGAAACCGTTAATACACAACGCTATCGCCAACAAATGATTAATTTAAACCACGCATTAATCGAAAGACGACTGGAATGGGCCAGAAGACATGGCAAAGTGATTTTGTTACACGACAATGCGCCGTCTCACACAGCAAAACCAGTGAAAGACACCTTGAAATCACTTGGATGAGACATCCTTCCGCACCCGCCGTACTCCCCAGACCTGGCGCCATCTGACTATCACCTCTTCGCATCAATGGGGCACGCGCTCGCAGAGTAGCACTTCAGCAATTTCGAGGAAGTTGGAAAATGGCTCGACGAATGATTTGCCGCAAAAGACAAGCAGTTTTTCTGGTATGGTATTCATAAATTACCTGAAAGATGGGCGAAATGTGTAGAAGCCGATGGCCAATATTTTGAATAAAAAAAAATTAATTTCCCTTGAAAATTACGTGTCTTTTTTTACTAAAAAACCGGAAAAAACTTATGCATACATCTGGTAAATTGATGTATAAGAGCATTCGAGGTTGCTAATTACGATTATAGAATTACAATTACGAAATTAAGAACAGTGTATGTGATTGATTGATTTTTATTTCCAAAATTTTCGCAGAGTGACAGTTATTATGCAACATTAGAACATATAATTAAAACATAGAACAGTAGGACAGAGTAAATACCAAATAAGAACCAACACTAGATATTCGTGTGTGATTACGTAGTGTATTAACTAAAATAAAATACGTAAAATAAATGTAGACGTTTCGATCTCAGAACCATCTTCAGTACAATATGTTAAAATTTAAAAGTCATTAATATATCAAAATGTGAAAGTCGTAACATAAAAAGATATATAGTTGAAAAGAAAAGTTGCGTTGTTAAATTAAAACATAGAACATATAATTGAAATATATAATTAGAATATATAATTATAACGTGTTAGAACATATAATTAAAAATAACAGCTAGATTTTAAAATATTAATTGCAATCACTGTCGTTGCATTTCCCACTATTATTTTCGAAATCAAAGTCAGAATCATATTTATCAGAAGTTTCTAAAGAATTTTCAGATTCATCAGGGAAAATTAAAAGTTCTAAGGCCTCCGAAGATAACTTTTTACCTTTTTTGGGGATCATTTGTCTCATACTCGAAATAAGTGGATCCGAAGATACCAGGAGCCAATGAAACACATTTTCCATTGTGTTTTTACATGAATTTTTCTTGGAAAAACCTTCACGATATTTTTTTATATTCTTATTTTTGGTTTCCTGGACATCTTCGGATAATAGACCGATTGGCAGTACGGCTGATTGTATTATTTGAGCTCCATGTATTAAAACTTTATGAACTATCGTGAACATGTAATACCAAAGAAATTTTTCTATGCACATTTCCGCAGTATTAAGACGTAATAATATTTTTGAAATTTTTCAACATTTACATTATATCCACTTGATATGACCTGCAAGATAATATGAAATCGCTTAATGAAATCTTCATCCAATTCTAGGATTGCAACAGATATCGATGACTGTTCAAAAAAACGACGAGCCGTATTGCCATCGTTGAAATTGCCATAACTTGATTTTGGATGATCAACAAGAAGATCTAGCTGTGTCTTAAATCCCTTCTGAATTGCGTTTTTCCAAATCTCGATTGCATTTTTGTCTTCCGTTGATCGCGCTTGTCATTTTTTACTATCAAGTTTATATCCAAGGTGCAGCCTTTTTTTAAACAAAAAAGTCACAATTTTTTTCCATTAAAGTCGAACGTTTTTCGAAAAATCTTCACTATTTTCACAAAAATCAAAATTTCGAAGATTCCCTACGTGCTTTCCTGGCAAATTTAATGTAGTTTTCAAAAAATTTTTTTGTTTTGTTTCTAGCTCAAAATTTGCAGCTACTATCTGTTCGCTAGTATAGCGCGACTTTCAACTTTGGCGCTATATTTACAGATTTCTGGGCACCATTAAAAAAAATAAAAAAAGGTTTTCACAGACTTAAATGTATATAATAAAGCGAAGCTAAAAGCGAATTATTGTTAACTCTATTTATTTTCACACGAATGATCCTCAAAATTTAAAAACGTCAAGGTGGTGTTACTCCTTAAATTCAAATAGTATCTAATGTTCAATGTATGAATGTAATATGTATATTACCTAATATGTATATCATTTATATAAAAGATTTGATATTAAAATGGTGATATAATTATTTTCTTAATACAATTGCATAATATATATTCCGAAATTCTCTTAAAAATTCGAAATAATTAAAAGTTTACTATGTTTTTAACAATGAAAACATTACAATAAACCTATTATAAGATTTATCTAAATCGCATTTATTTAAATATTCAAGATTATTTAACTTAAGTGATAGTACTTAATTCTTTAAAAAAGAAAACTTTATTTTCATTGCCAACTGAACTCATCCCTAACAGTACGCGACATATTACGAATCATCCTATTTTCGTACTGCTTGTACTGTGATTATCTGTAACGTACTGAGATTCACGCTAGAATATCACTGAAGTATAATTCGGTTTTCTTTCGCGCGCATATATTCTCAGGATTTACGCAGCGATACAAAAGTGATACATATGCAATATGCTTTTTTATTGCACGCGTATATTCTCAGATTATACTCACGTACGGAAATGATACGTATGCCTTTCTATCACGTGCGTATATTTTATAAACGTAATATTTGTCACGAAATATTATTGTCATAAATATATCGTCATTTAATTGTCATTTTTAATGAATAAATAATGAAATAACATTATTACCTTAACAGCACATGATATCATCCGAATACTCTACACTCATACTGAAAGTACTGAAAGATTTTTATTAGATTCGGAAAAATAAACGGAGATCGACTGGATTTGAACTCGGGATCCCTCGCCTACTACCAAGACATTTAGTCTGCACGATCGCGACGGCTCCTCTGTGTTAGCTGATTTATATTCCGAACCTTTTTCATGACCACTTACGATCGTCTAATTCTTACAGTACTGTGGTCATACGTACTATTGCCTAATATACCAGAGAACATTCATATGACATCTTGATGGTACATCATTTCTCGTATATTCTTAAGCTCATCTTCAGAATATATCGAATATACCCTATTAGCATGATCTTATACGAATATTCTGTATTTATATTGAATGTATTGTGATCATACCGAAGATACTAAGATTCGTATAAAATCTGTGTAGAATATAATTTGTCGTATCCCAAGTAGCAAGATGACATCATTACGATGAGTTAAGATTATTTTTCGTTCTTCGATGTCAATGTACTAAATAATAACGTAAAATAAACGTAACATTTGTCACGAAATATTATCGTTATAAATATATTGTCATTTAATCATCATTTTTAATGAATAAATGATGAAATAATAATATTAATTATCTTTCTTAATTAACTGTAATATATAAATAAGAAAAATATTTCCCAAATTTAATACATATTATTGACAAATTCATAAACAAATAAACAAAATATATTTCACAATTTATAAACAATTTTCATAATAAAAATGATTCTCTGATTAAACACAATATAGGTTCACGCATCTATATATATAATTAAATTATCCACAAGAATTACATATGCAATCGAGATTTTAAAATTAAGACTATTTATATGACAATATAGTAATATTCATTAACTGGATCTATCATATTTTATGTCAAAATTCTGTGTCCACTTATATCATCATTTCAGTTGCAGGTTTCATCCTGTTATAGAAGTTAAGCAGCATCGAGGAGAATCCAATTAGAATGGGTGATCGTTTTAAAAACATGCAATGATACAAGATAAAAAATATTTTATTACTTTCTCTCATTTTTTTCGTTTCTTTCATTTATTTTTTATAAGAGGTGTTACGTATATTATAGATTTTCACGATCTATATGGCTATCTGAGATATCCTTATGTCCTACATAATATACTGTTTTTAAACCATTTTTATCCTATGGCCATATTGCGGGATATTCCCCAGTACATACTAGGGATTAGGTTAGTGAGCGGTAGTAACAATCTAAGTATATTCCTAAAAAATAAAATCTAATTGACAATATCTTTTATTTTAAAGAAATAGAATCTAAGTGGTACGTATCTTTATATCTTCATTAAAGATATAATTGAAGATATAAGATTCTTTTTACTCCAACCCATGTGCTAGTAGTTTTAATTCTTTAAACAAAATTATATTACGAAATTGCTATATCTAACTTAATTCTAGTTGTGATCAAAGTAAAAAATAAAATCTAAGTGCTAGTATCTTTGTGATCTTTATATTCATTGAAGAGTCTTCCTATTCTAACTCAAACGGTACCAGCTTTAATTAAAAAACAAAAAATTAGTTTCCACATTTCCAACTCGACTTAAATGATATCATTTGTATAAAAGATTTGATATTAATAACTAGTGCCAGTTATAATCCTATTAAAAATTGCGTTATTCTACTAAATTCAAGTAATGTATTAAAAAATAAAATCTAACTGGCAATATCTTTTATTGTAAGAAAATAGAACCTATGTGGTGCGTATCTTTGTCTTTATTGAAGAATCTTTTTACTCTAACTCACGTGATAGTAGTCTTAATTCTTTAAAAAAAATTTGAACTTTTAATGAAGATTCTTCCTATTCTGATCCAAATGACATTAATCTTAATTCTTTAAAAAAGAAAATTTTGTTTCCACATTGCCAACTCAAATGATTGTAATAATGTATAAAATTTGTATTGTAGTTGTAAAATTTGTAAAAGATTTGATATTAATAATTGGCGTCAAGTTATAGTCTTATAAACATTGAGCTACAAGTCTACCTTAGTTCAATTATGTATTTCTATTGTGTAAAAGATTTGATATACCCCTATTTAAAAAAAATAAAACTCAAATAGTGTGGGGATTCTAATTGTCGCACCAACTAAGAGTACGTAATCAGAGAGTAGCGTATCAGCAAGCGGCGACGAGCCTGAGCCTAGAGTTACAACAGGAACAGCCACGCTGACGGCAAGCGTACACAAACGTCAAAGGGCGACGCGAACGCAGTATTACGCACTACGCACTAAGGCAGATGGGCATGCGGCTGCACAGAGAACACTCGCGGTAACGATGATGCGAGACCACTCGCGAGGGAAGCAGTACTTGCGAGACTTAAGCACAGTATATACAGTAGCGCAACTTTCCCGATTTTAATGTGTACAAAATTGAACTGCACATGCGCGAGCTAAGTAGGTAACCAATCACGTAACTAATTTTTTGTCACATTTCTTCTCGGGTTTATCTATAGCGGTTTATCTATAGCGTTCTCTGTCATTTAAATGCTTAACAAACTGGTTGGAACAAACATCTAACATAAAAAAAAATAAAATCGTAAAAAGTTTACTCTGTTAAGGCGTGTTAAAGAAAATAAATAGAAATGTTCAGTGTTGAGTGAATATTAAATATTGATTAATGAATAGTTTAGTGTTCAATAAATAGTGATTAATAAGAGAAAATAAAGTGAACTAGAAAATAAAGTGAGAATAAAGTGAAAGTAAGAACAAAAAATTATTTTCTCTTTGAAGAATAATTAATTTGTATAAAAATTTATACAGATTTTTTATTATAAATTTAAAATATTGAAAATTTAAAAAAACGTTATTTCCTTTGAAAATTATTTGTTTTTATTTTAAAAATAAATAAACTTAATTATATTTAAGATAATTGTAATTGCATATATGTATAAGTATATTTATAATATTTTTAAAATAAATTGTTCTTTTTCTATACAAAAATATTTTTTAACTATTGTATACCTACATTTCTATTTGTAACGGAGCGCATCCCTCCGCTCCATTCCTCCTCCGATTTTCCCTCGACCGACCATCCGTCGGGGACCGCCGAACAACAGGCGGAGTGCGGCCGCAAGAGGCATTTATGCCTCCTTTTTTTAAGTATCACGATACGCGAATTCCGAAGCGTCGGAGAATACCACGAAAACATGTGTGTTTTCGTGGTATTTCCTCGCACCGCGCCACGCGTCGCGCCACCAAGCGGTAATGCACTCCGCATCGCACTACGCACCGTACCACCGAGCGTGAATGTGTCCCGCGCCGCACTGACACCGCGCCACGCAAGCGAGCGAGCATCCCGCACCGCTCCACGACCGCGTCTACAAGCGCGTGACCACCCCCACACCGCGCCGTTACTTTCCCACCGAATTCCTTCCCTACCCTTAACCATCCCCCGCTCCTATTTCTTTTAATTCCCAAAAAACCAATTATGCCCGATCCTTTTTTCCGCTCCTGGGAAAAGGGATGCTAACCCCGAGATCGACCAATCCGACCGATCCGACCGAAAATACCGAGGTCGATCTCGGATATAAAAAGGCATCGCTCTCCACAGGAACTCACTCCTCGTTGTCTCCTGTTCCTAGCTCGTTTTCCGAGAGCTCGTCTCAAGGAAGCGAGAGTAGTATGTGGGCTGCTATGGGGCGTCAAAACAAACCCCCACCACTTTCCCACTGGCGCCAGGGGCGTGGCCTCCAGCTGTCAAGATAGGGCCTCCACGTGGAAATGGAGCGTTCTGATTGGCTGAGGGGCGTGGCCGGAGATAATTAGGTAATTAATGGTGCGTTTTGATTGGATTCTCCCATAGTTGCCCGGCGTGTGATTGGACGCTCCCATAGCTGCCCACGTGCATGATTGGATGCTCCCAAAGCTGCCCGGGGTGTGATTGTCGAAATGCTAGACGAAAAGATAGGGGAGGGGATGAAAGTGTCTGGGTCCGTTCGGGTCTGACAAAATGGCATGTGCAAAGATGGCGGACATCTGAGGAGAATTTGTTCCAGGATCTGATCGGGGGTGCGATAAAATGGCGACAAGGATGCCGGGGGTGTTGAAGGGGGATATATCTGACTAGCGAAGAATGGAATGCGATGGGAAAACAGGAACGGACAAGTTCGCTTTAGATGTTTTAACGACCTCAGGGTTATACGAAGTTCTTATCCTATGACAAACGCAATGTCTGCAAAATGTTTTAGATATTTTTAGTTTGAAGTAATGTAGCTAGGATTAATTTTAGGTTGGCGGGAAAATAAGAGGGCTGGAATTTAAGTTACAAAATCATTAAGTTTATTATTATTATTATGTAATACATCATTGTACATATCATTTCATAATAGTGTTGTTTAATATTTACTTATTCTTAAAAGTACAAGTTTGTATATGGCAGCACGTTATATGAGATTTATCGCATTTACTTTTTCCATGAAGAAAGATTTTATGAAATAATTGTACAATTAATCTATTATTATCTTCGTAATCCTCGCTGAATGTTTCGAAAAATTGTTGATTATAACCGCGGGACAAATAATAAAGAAATACGCAGCAATATTGCCCACAAGTTTGAGAAAATGTGCCCTGTAGACGCGTGATGTTCCATCTATGGGTAGTAGAGTTCCGTTGAAGTCGCAGATTGAATCTGGAATCCAAGGGAGGTAGTCCGTAGCTATTGAAATAAGTGCCTTCTCCATGCTTGTCTATGTAGAAGGCGACCCAGTGTTGTCCAGGGCGATCGTGATTATCGGTGTTCGCGACGATGGCCGTCGACTTCGTCCACACCATCGGGATTCTGTCGGCAGGATACACACCCGCATGTCCGACACTGAGATAACGCAGCGCCCGTAAGATTTCGAGCGAATTCATCTCTCGCAGAAAGGGGAGACGATTCAGTTATTTCCCCCCTCTCTGGTGTCGCTATATTTTTATCCTCTTGCTTGGATTTTACAGTAGAAATCTCCTTTTTTTTATGTGCGAGTTTCGATAGCTCTTCTTTCTCCGCTTTCATTTGTTCGCACTCCGCTTGTTCTGTTTCCAAGCTCTTATTTCTCCACCTAAGGAGATTCGGAAAATTTCGTTTTATCGTAAAAACTCCGCTTTCTGTATCGGAGTCATTGAAGCTTTGATCGGTAAAAGAATCATCGTTGCTCGAGTTACAGCTGCTGTTGCTGCCTTCTTGCGATTGCATCCAGTATCTCAGTTTGCACGCGTTGCGCAACGCGCAACGAAATTTGTTAGAATTTCGATGAAACCCGTGATGACCGCAGCATAATTCATGTTCCTCGTCTTCCGCTAGGTTTTTGAATGCGGGAAAGATTCCTTCTAAATTATATACGTTTCTGCCGAGCGTCTTTTGCAAATAAAGTACTTTCTCACGCTATATATGTAACGTACCCGCCGTGCAATTTCACGTAGTTCCACCGTGAAATGCTCGGAATCGGCTGTTCCGTCAATCCATTCCATTCGATACCGTGGAAGTTTTGCGAGAGTCAGTTGTTTTCTTTTCTTGATTTTTCGGGTAATTCGGTGAACGGATACGGTGGTAGCACAATTCAATGATCTACGAAAGCTTCGTTAACCCCGATGAGCGCAACTTCCTTCGGTATAAACTTTCCCTCGATGTCACGGAAACCTTGTATATCGACGATTATATCCATGATGTAGAATATGCTTTTTTCCGAAGCGGCGTAGTTCATGTGTCGAGTAAAACTGAAGCTGTTTTCCGTTGTAATTCGAGTAAATATAAGGAGTGACAGTGGAGAGGTGAGGTTTCCCACCATTGTCACAGTGGAGGGATGAGGTTTCCCACCATTGTCTTTATCCGCTAAAATCTACAATGACTTGACGCGAAGAGTCGATTTCCATCACGTTTTCGAACTCTGCGTAAAAGATACAATTAATCGTTGTTGTAATCGCCTTTTCGAATCGTACCTCTAATCGTAAACTTCCATGTCTGACAAGATTCCAATGTCCTGCGCAATTTGTCGATAGATCGGGAGTGAGATCGAAAGCGAAAAGCGTGAATCCATCGGCATAATCTTCTCTGCTTATGGAATTCCCCTTGTTTAGAAAATGGATGCCAGTTCCCGAGAAGAGGGTGTTATAAGCCTCGATGTAGAGCGGCTCGTCTTTTGAAAAATTTGGTTGCAGCGGTCTGCTCGGAATTTGCATGCCATCGGCATATAACGAGAAGAAATTTATGCCGTAATTTTTGAAATTAAATGGATTTAGCTTTCTATCGCCGTTAAACGCTTTGTTATCGACGAATCCGACTATTACGCGTTTTGGAAGCTGGCCGAGTATCGCGTTATCAATCGATTCTCCTACCACTCCTGCGTGAATCGTGAACGTTTTAACTTCGACTCGTGTCAGAGGATACTTGGCGGTTGTTTTACTTAACATTCTCGCATGATCGAGTAACACTCCGGGGCTTATTTTTGCTCTTCTTATGAGCAAACTAGCATCTAGAATACGTTTCGACGTTGAGTTGGCTTCCATGAGACAAAACGCATCTCTCGAGCGAACGAGTCTCATTCTAACCTCTACCCCATTAATTAAAAATTTATCCTGATTAAAGACGTCGCAATGAAGATGGCCTAGCTTAGATCCAGCGAACGACTTCCTTGGATGTATCGAGCGCGTCTTACGAGAGCTTGATTTGAGGTTCCCGATTCTAATAGCGCGTCCATATGACCGGGCTCGTCCGTGTTCCAGAGAGAAGAAGTCAGATGGGAAGTTTTTGCCGGTGAAGAATAATTTAACACTGCTTCGATGTATGCGCGGTACGCGTAGGCGTTGTTCGGGGGTGATACGAGTTTTTGATTGAAGTATATATTGATCTGGTTGAACATCGAATGTAGTAGATGATTTACAGGACCTACTTTGTTTCCTCCTGCCGCTGTTTCAGGGCCGGGTAAACTTTCCACTCGTACGCGAAGGCTTAGCATGGTATGCGTGAGATCTAGATAATCTTCTCCGTGTCCGGGTACGACGAATTCTATAGGTGCGTCGTCCGCGAGCGAAGTTACCGGTTTGTAATAAATCCATTGTGAACTCTCGATACTCGTTTGAGTAGGTGGTAAACTGAAAAGATCGAGCTTACTCTTTAAACACTCGCTCGAGTGAGTATGGAGAAAAGACATATTTCTCAAACTTATGATTCACACTCGCGTCAGTTAAGCGAATATATCGGATATGGTGCGCTTTTTCTCGCTATTTCGTCGATGTTTCGTCCGCTTTTTAGTTTTTTTCGCCGCTGCTTTCTTTTTCGATGATTTTTTATTCGGTTTTTTCACACCGATTTTCGTCGATTTCTTTTTTTTACCGACTCGTCTACGTTTACGAACAGGGCTTCTCCCGGATTTACCAGTGCGTGCGTCGTGCCAAAGGGAAACTGAGCCACGCGCATTTTTACGGATGTTTTATATCCCGATCCCTTCATTAATTCGCTTATATTTTCTCTGGCTTTTCTCTTGAGATTTCTACCCGATTCCTTGAGTCGCATTTTGAGAGCTTCCTTGAACGGAGTATTGTTTTCAACATCCTCTATCACGCCAATTTCGGCGCGTAAAGCTTCTTTCCCGAGTGCACGTATTTCCCTGCTTAGATAAGGAAGTGCCCTTTTAAATAATCCTCCGAGGAAACTCCCGATTCCGTGACCACGTTGATAGGGCGAATCGACGAAAATTCGCGGAATTCCTCCTTCCCTACCGCCACCGTTCTGCCTTTCGTAATACTCGTCGTATTCCATAGGGTGATTAGTTTTTTCTCAAAGCTCCGAGATTTTCCAGCGCAAATGATAATTAACGGACACGTCTAAAGTGTAATGTCGCTATCAGCGTTCCGGATTCAAATGGTATTTTTTCTCCACGATGATCTTTTATATCTATTTCAATTTTACGGAATTTCGTTTGACGCAATGGAGTATATTGCAGAGTGGGGAAATATTTTACCAGATTCGTCCCGACGTACGTATAATTACAGCCGGGTGTATCGATTGAAACGATTCGAAGAAGCGGACTCCGCGTATCGCCGGTTATGTAAGGCTCACAAATATCGCAATAAACGTACATTTTATCAGAGATACCGTGCCATAGGCTACAGGGTTCTACAGTCCAGAAAGATACTGTGCGTCCATTACCGATGGTATAACCGAGTTTCAAAAACGGTGTTAATTCGCTGAAATTAGGTAACTTGTGACGATAAATTGTGCCGGTATCATCGGTGTTGATCTTCAATATTTGGAAAATATTAGCTGGCAGATTTATATAATGAACTGAGTACAGTTGTCGTCACAATCGATGCTTATACGGATATTACCACCTGAGCCTTTTTGTAGTTCGAAAGTAAAATGCGCATCTGCACTCTTTATTAATCGCGTAGATAAGTTCCTCTGTATTTTCATAAACCCCTGCCTGTAAGTGCAATTCTTTCACCGTAAACTTATCAGCATTTTTCTCATCATTTTCGTTCTTCAAATCGACAAATCTAACCTTATTATCTCCTCGACGTACGTGGAAGAGACTGGAGGGAAATTGAATCTCGCTAAGCGCGACTTCCCATTCTCCGAATAAAATGTACACTATGAGGTAATTGTGTGGTGAAAGAAGAGGTTGTATTTCCCGGAAAATACTTCTTACTGCTATCGCTCGGAGGAACCAAATGAAAAATTGCTCCTCCTCCATCTTGGAGAAAAGTTAAACTCGAAGCGGGGATCCAACTGTCGAATTTGTTGGGATATCCTTGCCAGCTAACTAGCACCGCGTCCTTTGCTCTTTATCACGTGCTCGATGATAAACTCTTCTTCTGCTAAGTTTTTATTGACCCGTGCTAATTCTTGTTCATAAAAAATCCCATCGATGTGTTCACCCAATAAATCGCACAATTCGTACACGCAGGGTTTTCGCCAATGGAGAACGCGACAAACTCAAAATATTTCCTCGTTCCACCGCGCTTCGTATCCTTTCTCGAAAGTGGCTTTCGCTCTACTGACGCGTACGAGATTGTTAACATCGAATTTAGCCTTTTGTTCTACTACTTTCGACGCCCCCTTCTCTCTCTCGCCTCTACGTCGCTCCATATTTTCACGTGCGATGCGGGCATTTTCTCTCGTAACGGTCGCTGGTTGCATCCTGATGGACGAATGACGGGTGTGATTGTAAGCGCGCTATCTTGCAACACATCGATGTAACGCCGCGTGTTTTTATGCGTAAAATAGCGCCACATTCGCTCCTTCAACATTCTATTGAAGCGTTCAACGATAGCGGCTTTGATGTCTGGATTGCGAGCTACGCGATAACGTATGCCTCTTTATTTCAGAAAATCGTGCAGCGGGCGTGCGATAAATTCTTTACCCTTGTCGGTTTGTAAGTACACGGGCGTCCATCGCTTTTCGAGAGAATGTTTTGGAAGCTTCTTGTCACGCAATTACTCGTTTTATCCCGCAGCGGTTCCACCCAGACGAATTTGCTAAGTACGTCGATAATCACGAGCAGATAAGAAAATCCGTCGTTATAACTTTTGAGAGTTATACTACGGTACTACGGAGTTCGATCAAATCGGCCTCCCACAGATCGTCGATATTAGTCACGTTGTAACGTAATTGTGGAAATTTTCGCCTCGAGAGGCGGTGCAGTGTGTACGCGTCTTGCGATTAGAGCCAGCGAGCTACTTCTTTACGAGAGAAATTCGGTTTAGCGGCATGCGCTAAGTTATCCGTTGCCGAATACCCCGCATAGTGGATCGTAATATAAATTTTCAAGCCTGGTCATTTCAATTCACTCCAATCGAGTAAGCGTCTCTTTCTTGCTTGTCGAGAATCTTTCACGAAGGTTATAGGGATATCGTCTTTACGCGGCGAAAGAAACAATGCGCACTTCGCTCGCTCTACTTCTTCGGTCTTGCGTTTTTTTCCCTTTCTCATGCATCGTACCTTCCTCGTCCTCGTCGTCGTCGTCGCCGTCGTCGTTGAAAGTTTTTTTGGTATTTTCGGGGTGAAACTCGCTTGTGGTGGTGATATCTTGACAAATGTGGTTGCTAACAATTCCTTATTTCCTACGAGTATAGCCGGGGTGTTCGTCGTACGCAGTAATCGTGCAAACTGACCTCTTCCTATTGCTTTCACGGTTTTTCTTTCGCGCATCGCATCGTTTATCAGTGATATTTGAATCTTTTATAATGTTACCCTCGATAGTCACGATTCCTTCTTCGTTCCAAGTAATTCTCGCGGATATTGCTTTATCAATCAAATGTTTCAAAAATAAACGTGCCTTGGCACGAAAACTTTTCGGCACATTTTCTAATATTTTTTCGACGCTTTGCCGCTTGCGCCTACGCAAGACTCGGCCTGTACTGTATTACTTACGTACTCTTCGTGATGAGGAGATTTGCTCGATGATTCGCGCGCCTGTTCCGCCACGTCTCCCTCCCGCGCATCTGAATTGTTCTCATCGGCGGCGTTACGCGTCGAATCTTCCTTTTGCGTTTTATCAAAATGAAGATATCGCCAAAGTACTTCCTTATACAATTTCCATTTCTCTTACATCGCGCGGAGTGGGTGAATTAAGAATCCTGCTCATATCTGAATCGAGTCGTGATAAAGGCGTACTGGGTGTTTGTACGGAATTTAAATTTTCTCCCTGTATCATCTCCAAATTCTGTCGTGCGACGTTTTCCGTCGTGCCTATTACCGGATGTTGTTGTTGTTGTTGTTGGAACCGTTGCTGCATTCTTTCGAGATTATCGTTTGTGATATTCGTGAAAATTAAGACCATCTTCTTTGCCCTTTCCACTTTAACTCGATTTCTTTTCTCTCGAACTATCCTCCGATAATTTTTGAAAATAGGAAGGATAGTATAGGTCCGATAAGATACGGTAAAAATCCACCTCGCTATAGTAATAGCTTTTTCTTACTTTTCCAATTACAACGTTTTCTCGCTAAGTGACGCAAAGTTGTTTTATATCTGCTTAGACGATTTTTTTCACTGCGTTCGAGCGGAATGTTACCCTTGAGAGTATTGAAAAAGCACTCGCAGATACAGCGAATGAATTTTTCGTCTGCCCAGCGTAAGAAAGAAGCGCGCTGATTTTTGTTCGAATAACACAGCGCTTCGAGAAGACAGATATTTTTTTTACCGATCGAGCATTCCGCGATTTTTCTCGCATTCATCGATGACGTTCTCTTCTTCATCGCGAGGAACTCGCGCGACTGCCGCGAGAGAATGCGTGGACGATACTTTTATATGAAACTTCCGGAAAAGGATCTGCGCGCTGTATAAATGTAATTCGCTGTATCATCGGGAAATATGCTCGTGCGAAAACGATACTCGTCCGGCGTCAATTGTTTTAGATCAAGCAATAAATATCCGTGAGGTTGGGACGTGGCGTCGTGGTACGCTTCCTCGAGAAATTTTGAATTGTTCGGATAGACTTGACGAGCGAGATGACGAATTTGCGCGCGATCTCGGGGATTTTTGAAAACCACAAAGTAATTCGCGTTCAGAGATATGTCGCGTTGTCCGCGGCCCTGATGAAAGAGATTTTGTGTGATGAGAATTACGCTGAGATTTTTATGATGACTTCCCTTGGTAAACAGATCTACGATCGCTTTGCTCGAAGACGATTCCCTCATAAGATCGTCAATTATTATCAATTTCGGACGAGCCGGATCGCTAGAATAATCTTCCGGACGCGGTAATCCCTCGTGAAATTCGATCGCTGCAACGAAATCTCGAGTTTCGTATTGAAGCTGTTGATAAGCATCTTGTCACTTCGCGTAATAAAGCAAAATTCTTTCGAAACGTACATTGGCCATTTCGGATAAATGACGAAGAAATCTCTTCACAAAAATCGTTTTCCCACATCCTGTGGGTCCGCACACGATCGACGTCCACGGATGTTTCCATCATACATCCATTTTACGAAATGGCAGATTCGCGTCTGTGCGCGATTTCATAAAGGCTGATGGTTGTGAGGGGCTGTAAGCTTATCCCAGCGATCGGGGGGCCCACCGCGGCGAAGATACGCTCGCGCCAGCGTTTCCCCGCGAGGGCTAGCGAAAAACATCGCGGGGCGAGCTGATTCACCCCTGCGGTGTGAGCAAGCTTATCCTCGAAGATGCTCGCGCCAGCGAAACAGCATTATAAGCCACCCATAGTTTGCGTTAAAAAATTAAAGATAAAATCATTTTTCTTAAATATAAAATATTTTTATATGAAATGAAAAATCTTTTTTAAAATTTGTTCTATATATATATATATATATATATATAAAGGTAAGAATATATATATATATATATATATTCTTACCTTTTCTATAAAAGGTATCGTTTTTATAAAAAATACAGCGAGGATAGGAAATTGAAGAAATCAAATTTTTTCTGTGCATGTAAATATGTTTATTTTTTTTAAATGGCTGAAGGAAGGCGGAAAGGAGTTACGGGAAAAAACATGTTTTAAGAAATATAATTTTTATAGATTTATTTAAAATAAATCGAACATCAATTTTATAAAAATAAAACTTCTTAATTTTAAAATTACAATATTTACTTAAGATATAAATTAATATTAGCACATGTACACATTTACATTATTTTTACATCTCGTTCTCTCTGAAAAATATATTTTACAAAAATTTCTTACAATCTTTGACTAGGGGCGGAAAACTCGATTATTTAAGAAAGCTTAGGACGAGAAAATTTATTCCGGTGCATAACCGTACGGAACCGAATAACGGTTATTAATAAATTTACGTTTCAGCAATACCGATGAGCATATCTTTGTTTCATCTCGCGTAACAACGTTGTGAAACGCTGTGCGTCGAATTGCACTGAAATGTAGATTTATCGATGGACTGGCTTCGTCTCGTCTTGTTCTTTCCTTTTTTATTAACATATTCTTAATACTACTAAAATTTATTAACCCGCTATTCGATGAATTTAAAGTAATACCCTTAATTTTACATGTTTCGTGTGCGCACCCCGACGGAGTACGAACAATGTACGCGTAGAATTTCGGACCACCGGAAACGAATGATTCGATGTAGCTACCGCGGCCGTAGCTCTCAAGTTCGTCTGTCATATCGCTCAGGAAATTCCCCGTACGCGGTTCATACTCATTCGGTTCGCCGGTACTGACATATATTCACGAATCCGTGTCGTAATATAAAACCCGTTTATCCAATAATTCCAAGTAACTGTACAATTTTAATCGTGCTTGCGCCGTTGTGTATGCCGCGATCACAAGGTTCGTAAACGGAGAATGCACGATCGCCTCTTTTCGGAGTCGCCACGAAACATATATTATCTCATCGTTTACGGGTAATATACCGTGGTTATCTCGTGCTCAGGACTCGTAAGCAAAGTCATAAATTGCTGGTGAGATTTTATAATTTCGGTATTCGGCAAATTGGATCGTTGGCCGAATTTTCCCCAAAATGAATTTAAACAAAGCTTAGCGACCGAACGTAAACCGGGATTGCGCGCGATGTTTCGCCTGTCGAGTGTGATACCCTCGGTTTCCTCATATTTCCCGAAGGTAACGCTCCTTAGCATCATCGTTAGCGTCTTCCCTGCATTCGCTCGGCCAGCTGCTCGCTTCTTGTTTTAATTGCAAAAAGGTATTAATATATTCGGCAAACAGTTCGCCTTGACGAGTATCGCTATCGTATCGTACAACTTTATATTCCCAAATTTCGCTCACATGCGTCACGAGATAACCCTTCTCGACGGCTTTGTGTAATTCACAAGATACCCAGGTACCCTCGAATTCTCGATCCACCGGGTTCTCGTGAGTGCACTCAACTTGTGAGAACGTTTCGCAGCAACTCCGACATAACGCAAACAATAATTTACCTTGTACGCGATACGGTAGTACCGGATGAAAGAGATCACGTGGTGTACTTTACATCGCACGAGACCTTCGACCGAATTGAAATTATAATTTGGTAATACCCCGATTAACGAAGAACACTCTTGCCCTACGTAAATTTTAGGATGCCCGATCGGGAAAACGCCGGTTTTCAATACGAAAGGATACAGAGAACGAGACATACGTCGACGTAACGTATTTTTTCCGTACCTGAAACTTCGTATCGCGTGACGATATTTCCCGTGCGTCCACCATAAAACGCTTCGCGAGGATCGAGAGGAGTATTCTTTATCAACGGATGATCCTTAAGAAAATTCTACATTTCTCTATTATTCGAAATTTCTCGGTCGAAGGAGCACTCCCATTTCTCCATCACGTGGTAACCGCGTTTACGAAGGCGCCATGACATCGCGAGCGTCTGTTCGTAGCGCGCGTCGATCATATCCCCGCGATTCGCAGACGAAAGCGTACTATCGCGATTTACTTTAAAACACGAAGGGCACCCATGCCAGAAACAACCGTGAAATTGTAGCACCCAGCGTCGTGACCCATTTTCCGTTTCGTAATATCCATCAACGGCGTGCCATCGACTTTATATTCGCGGTCTCGCCCCGCGTGGATAATGGGATGTCCGAGTTCGCGTTCCATCCACACCAACCACTGCAAAGCTTTGTGCGATTGCCTGTCAACGTTTCTGTAACCGCCCGACGGAATGACTCCTATTTCCTCCTCACGCAAAAAGTTTTTACGAAAAACTCTCATGCATGTGGAAGCGATAATCGTACATTCCTTAAACGGACACACGTTTCCACGTTCTAAAAATATTTTTCTAAAACTCATGCACGCTTATCGAAGGATATCTACGTCGTTTCGACAATATCTGATAATTTCGCGTTGAAAGTCAAAAATATAATTTTCACAAACCATTTTTGCGTGGAACTTTTCGCGTTCTTCCGGCGACATGTGATCGGGAGAATAATATCTAGCATCGGGAATTGATTCTATATACGATTGGTTATCGATAATATTAAATAAGTGCGGGAAACAGCCTTTATTCGACGTATCGCTCAGACCAAAGGCCTTAGGTAAATCGAATAAACGCATCGGCATATAATTAATGCTATCGATAAACTTCGTATGTCTGACCATCATTACGACGATTTTTGTTCCGTTCAAAATAACGCGCGGTTCATGGGTGCTCTTCGGATTTTCTACAAAATATTTTAAGATAAATTGCGCATCGAACGCTTTCGCATTATGCGCGATACAAATAATGTTTGAAACATTTTGTCGTTCGCGTTGCGAAATCGAAAACAAATTGTTTCACGGGGTCGAGACGGAATACGAACTCGCGCATTTCGCACCATCGGCATCGCACCGTCATGTCGTCTTCGTTTGCACATGCTACGCAAATTTGTTGCACTACGCAAAGAGTCGGTACATGAATTCTCACGTTTTCGGTACCTACGAGCGTCTCGTCTTGCCGCGTTTCAAAATCGTAAAATATAAACGCGACACGACTGTTTGTTTGTTCGTTCATCGCAACGTTATCATTTTCATTTTCACACGCCTTTTTTTCTGCTCGCATCAGGGTATTTGTATCCTCGCCGCGATCACTAACTTTACGAGCAAGAGGACGCATGAAATATAGATGATTCAACAGTTGTAACGAACGACATGTTTTACAAAAGACCGTGTCGCATTTATGTACCGTGTTTGCACGTATAAATGTAAACCGCCCGCAAATATCGCTACAAATTTTAACGGAATTACATATGCTCGTGCGAAATTTCCTGTTATATGATTTTTCCGCTCGGTGACGCTCGAAACAAGAATTACCGAAAAATGTTTGGTTACACGCTTCGCATCTAATTATTTCTCTATCACGATTTACGCACGGAGGTGAGGCGCGACAACGAGGGCATTTTTTTGCGCAACGATGTCCCCTATCATTTCGAAAGCCCTCGTTGCACGTTTCGCAGTAACCGCCGCGCGAACCGCCTGCAGCTCTTAAATTTAATATAGGGTTATAATCCGCGAATCCTCTTAATACATTATATTTAATGTATATACGAAGGTTCGCGTCCGAGGGAGGCGAGTAATGCGCGACCGTCGTACTTCGGTTTTTTACCTCGGCCAAAACTACTAAAATTATAAATTATTATAGCGATATTTTCCGCGGCGAGAAACCGTTGAAAACGCTCAATTTCATTATATCCGCAACCTTCCTCGGGGATCACGATATCCGCGCTCCTCGTTAACTCAATCGCCAACTCACGCTGTAACGAAGAAGTCGCATATCTTACGGATTCCCACCGTTCGTGCAATTCTCCCGTGCGCAGAGTACCACGCTCGCAGTAAATCCTCGCCGTTACTAGGGAGCGAGGAAGGCATAGATTGTCGGAATTTTTTATTTGTAAAATCGAGCGTTTCGCCACGCTTTCTCGCGTTAATTTATTTGATACGCCCCAAAGGTACCGCTACGTTAAAAACGCGTATGGTGAAATCCATCGCGATATCGAAACCCCCGGCGCTTTGCACTACTGAACTCACGAGTTTCCATATGTCCTCGTGAGTCAAGTCTCGCGCCGGACGAAACGAAAGACCTGCAGGGCCATGCGATAAATTTGGCGAATCGAAGGATAACCCCACGTAATCGTCCGGTCCGCTCAAACGTATCGCATACGCGTGGATTTCGCGAAACGCGTTTTCTAAATAATTCACGATATCGCTAGCACCCTCCGCGAGAGGACGTATCGCGAATGTCGCCTCCCTACCTAGTACTTCAAATTTTTGAAATTTACGCGAGTTTTCCGCCCGTAATACAATATAAGTGAAATTTTCACTGACCGTGTCGCTGTCGTCGACCGCGGCATCCTCGTCGGTCAACCGGTGCTCCTGCTGTTGCTGCTGATGTTGCTGCTGCTGGTGCTGCTGCTGTTGCTGATGTTGCTGCTGGTGAAGATCCGTCGAATGGTTCTGAAGCCGGTGTAAATAACTATCTTCTTGTTCTTCTTCGCGTGAAACGCCTTCTCCTGTTTGTACTGAAAATGGGAAACAAAAAATATTAATGATAAATATTTTAATTATACTCGATTTTATGTTAGCGATTTCAGCATACCGAAGGTATCTCTTACCTTGAGCAGCTTTCCTCTTCGCTTTTACAAAGTTTTTATAGAGCGTATTAATCTAGCAAAAAAACATTTAATTATAAATTTATCGGAAAGAATAAATTATCTTAAAATTTAAAAATAATATTAAATTTACCTTCATAATTTTCCGGAGAATAGCCTGTCCGTGTTTCGCATTGATGGAAAACCTCGATCTCTTTTTTTAAAAGCCCATCGCACATTTGTTCAAAGGATCTTCTCCTGTTTTCTTCGCCATCGTCTTCTTCCTCGTCATCGTTATCGTCATCTTCTTCTTCTTCTCTATCTTCTTGTCTTTCTTCTTCATCAATTTTTTCTCCTTCTTCATCTACATCTTCTTCTTGTTCTTCTTCGTTTTCCTCCTCCTTATTTTCTTCTTCTCAATATTCAGATTCATCCAGGTCGTTTGCTTGTACTAAAAAAGAAAGATGTCGTTATTATTATTATTATTACCTTTTTTCAAGAATTAGCTAATACGAGTTTTATAACTTTTATTATTTTAAATAATTACTCACGCGGTGTGTAAATTTCGGTGTCGGCTCGCTCAGAGTCGGCTCCTCATCGCTATTTTCCTCCACATCTGAAACAAAATTAAGCTTTTATTAATTGAATTCGATATTCTGTGAGATAATTTTGAAAGCAATATTTGCTATTTTCTTACCTGAAACCAGATCAATCGTTGGGATACCTTCCTCCTCCTCAGGTTGCACGTCTATCCGCATTCGCACTCGTCCTAAAAATTCGATATTTTAATTTAAAAATCTGAAAATTTAGAAATCTAGATTTTCAATTATATCAATTTTCTATTATTTTACTCACGATCGTTTATTCCTTCCGCCTCATCTTCGGCGGGGCATCTCAATCCTCGTAGTTGGTACGGATGTACAACCGCGATGTTATCTCTCGCTTAAAAAAAAATATTTAAATTTAGAATTTTTTATCTATTTTTTACCTACATATTCTAATTTCAATTACTTTAAAAATAAATATTTATCTCTTCCGGTGCACCTTGTAAAATAAGCGATATGTCCGCCGGCATCCTCCCCCACGCCAGCCATTGCACCGGTTATGTATTCTTTTACAATATTTAAAAGTCTTTTGTCCGCGAAATACCCTAATCTGAACATAATGCTCAATAGGGTTTTCGAGCACTCCGGTACGAATTTTGCAAACGTGATGTAATTTGTTTCTTCTTCATTTGTTAATAATGAGATATAAGCACTCGTGTTTATCGTCGGGTTGATATTCGTGCACACGATAAAAAATCTTTTTAATTTTTCACTGAGTGCCATTTTTCACTCCTTCACTATTTTTTAGAATTAAGACAGCGAACGAATCGGCGCAGTAATGTAAAAACCGGTCAAGTCACCCCGAGAAAGTATAATCTCGGAAATAGACTTTTCTATAATTCCGCACGGTATTTATACTTTGAAAATCTTACTCGCGCACTGCGAGTAAAAAAAGAGGGCGGCCCGCAGAAAATGCAGCGCCATTGGACAGGCCAAAATTCTCCTTAATACAGGTTACACCTTTTCTATTCTCTCACCTTTTCTACTATTCTCTCACCTTTTCTTTTCTATTTCTCTAGCTAAAACTTAGCTAAAAGAAAATCCGAGCTCCCCACTCAAGAAACATCTCTAACTCTCTTATTTTGTAGTTTCTAGGTTTATTATTAAAAAATATTTTGCGAAGAAATTTTAAAAGTCTAGAAAATCTAAAATTTAAAAGATTTTATAATTTTACAATTTAAAATTTTTAAATTTTAAAACCTTTTAAAATTTAAAAAATTTTTTAAATTTTATAATTTTTCATTTGCCTATCTGCGCGCGCAGTTCTTTTTTCTTAGTAGATAAGTCGATGAGCTCGACGAATTCGTCAGCCCTCGGTTCATTCGAGTGCCATCCTTCGAGGTTTCAACTTCGTAAATCCGAAGTAGTCTCTCATTTCGACGCTTGTGATTATTAGTTACATTTGAGAAGAAAACAGGAACAATGGCGAGCCGAAAAGCTGTTCCCGATACTGAGAAGCGTAATACTCCGGAACCGAGCATTGCCCCCAATTCCGAGAGGCGCAAGTACATTTGCGATATTCCGAAGGAAAATTGTAACGAGGAACGAAACGACAAGTTCCATATGATGCTCTCGACATATGGACTCAACATCTCTCACACGAAAAGGATACACGTCGGATTGCAAACGACAAACGAAGGAATTTTTATGCCAATGGTTAAATTAACCGGTAATTATGCAGAAGGAATTTATTTCGACGCTGATTCCTGGCAACAATTCCTAAACAACATGAGGCTTATCGACGAGTATTTAAATGCTAACAATAAATCGAGACCGGATCCTATCATTGTCAAAAATGTTGCGATCAACTTTACCTCCTCTTATGGATCACGGTCCATATTACTGGCGTATAAAGAAAATGAAGAGGCCATTATGGAAAATATCGAAATTCAACATCGAGGAACGACTACGGATTCGCAGCCACCGAGGAAGAGGCGTAAAACCTATGCTGTCGTAATTGTGATGCAGAAGAGTACTTTTCACGGTTTGAAAAATATTGTGAAATGTGTCGACATTAAAACGTCTTAAAACATTTACAAAACGTGACCGATAATGTTAACAAATGCGCGCAATATCTTATAAAAGAAATATAATTAAACCTTCCAAAAAGTTACATAGATAGCGATATTGTAAAACTCAGTTTGAAAAGAAATTATCACGAAATCGCGCGCAATGTACGCACGAAAATAAATGATTTAACATTTCTGGATATGTATTTCGATATAATATTTGTGAAATTAACTTCTCTGAGATTTAATGAAATTCTTCGTATTATTTTCTCAAATCGTAATTTGTAACTTTTATTTATGAATTGATATAATATGTACAACAATATAACAATAAATGATTTTGTAACTTAAATTCCTGTCTTTGCCCCTCTTATTTTCTTTTCACTCCAACCTAAAAATTAACGCGTTACGTTGCTTCGAGTTAGAAATATCTAAAAAATTTTTCAGACAATTTTTCAGACACGTTTGTTATAGAATAAGAGCTCCGAGTTCGTTAGAAAAACATTTAGTGCGAACCTGTTCGTTCCTGTTTTCCTATCGCATTCCGTTCTCGTCAGGTCAAGTATATTCCCTTCAGATTTCCCTCATCTTTCTTGTCGCAGATATCGCTTTATCGAATCTTGAGCAGTCTCGAAACAAATTTTTAAATTTCGCTAGCTATTAGACGTTGGAGCAATGCAATGCAAAGAATCAATTTCCTTCCTTCAATCCAAGTTATAAAGTCATTCATACCGTATCATACCATAAGGTTCACATTCCATTCTCGTCAGTATATTCCTTCAGACGACTATCATCTTCGTAGTCGCCATTTTATCAGATCCCAATCAGCCCGGAACAAATTTTTACAATTATTAACAATGTGGAAACGTCCCCGACCGATCAACCGTCGGGGCGCCGACATGGCGATCCTTCCGCGATCCCACCGTCGCGAAAAGCCCGTCGAACAGCGGACGCGGCAAACCGGTGATCACGCGGCTTCATGTGCGCGCCGCGTGGAACAACACGCACACGATAAGGCTACCGCCGCCGGCCCCGCTACCGACCGCGCCACCGAACATCCTCGCGGAATTCCCGAGCACGTTCGGCGAATTATCGCGGGGATTCCGACAAAGACATCCCCCGGAACTACCCCGACCCGAGTTCGGCCGACCTGTACTCGACGACTCCCGACCGATGGCCGGCTCGGGTATATTAGGCGATTCCGGGAGATAAACGAGACCTATCTCCGACGAGACAGTAACCAGTCCGATACTGCTCTCGATATTCCCAAATCATCTCCAAAAAGCGATCTAGGGTGCTACCTATCGTGCTAGGAGCTTCTGGCCGATCGCTCCTCTAAATCCACCAGCGCACAAGTATTCACAGGTTGAGGAGCTTCTCAATCTGGGCTTCACAAAGAAAGCCCTTGTGCACATCTTCCTCTGACGATCGAGAAGCAGGGAGCTTCCTGCATTCGAGCCGTCATAGCATTACACACAGCTGATCCGTCATAGCACTACACACAGCTGATCCGTCAAAACAAAACGGCCGAACCCCCCGCCGCGCCCGCGCCACGCCTATCAAGGAACGCGCCGAATTCGGAGAGCCGAGCGAGTATATAATACTTAGAAACCGCGCGTCTTTTCGCCGTACCAACGGCGAAATACCGAAAGGTACATGTAAATACTGTACATACAAAAACCACAGCCAGTCGGCATTGTAAATATAAACCTAGATATATAAAGAGACACAATATTTTATTTCTCGTACCGAATCCTGACCATATCCGATCGACGCTATCCTGCAAAACCGATCGACGCGGAGATAGAGACGTTTTATAATAATAAATATGTAAATAATAAATATAAATAAGTAATGTTAATATAATACTTTAATTACTGCGAGAATATAAGATGGTATTAACTATTAGTTTAATAAAGAGAATAATTTTTTTTCATGTTTTGTTTCATTTATTTTACTTTAATTGTATTATTTTATTTAATTATAAATAAATATATTATAATTAAAATTAAAAATAAACAATAAATAAATTGTATAAACAATAAATAAATTTAAAATTGTTAAAATATATTAATAAATTGGTAATATAATGTTATGTAAAATAAAATTTTATAAATATACACATTTTATTAAAACGCTTTAAAACGCTTATTTTTTAAAATTATTATAATATTACAGTTTAGATTAATGATAGTTAAGATTAATATAGTTAATGATTTGAAAATAAGTGGGAATAGTCAAAAAATGGCGAACCAAAAATGGCGAGTTAAAAATGGCTTTTTCATGGCCAGTCTCTGATTGTAGTGTCTTTAACCGGGAAGAGACGGAAGCACTACTCGAGTCGCGGCACTAAGACTTGCTTTCGGCGGTGTAGTTGGCGCTGCGTAGCAACGGATGGCGCGAGACACGATGGAGGAGGCGAGAGTGCCACAGTAGTATCTTTAATTTAAAAATAATAAAAACCAAATTATATGTATGAATATACCTTTTTATCCATTTAAGACTTCTTTTTCTAAAATGATAGTAATTATTTAGCTTTAAAATATTATTATATCATAAAATGCTTTACTCAACCTACGTTTTTATCATAAAGAATTAAAAAGTAGCAGTACAAAATAAATGATAAAATTATATTTAAATAAAAAACATTTTTATGTAAAAACACATGGCTCAGACCTCTAAAAAAACATGAATAATAAATAATAAATAATATCTTACCTTTATTTACAACAAATAATTTAATCATTAGTTTTCAAATAATTTCATCATTAGTTTTACATTTTCATTTGGTCTGAGCAGCGCCAAGTTTTTATAAAAAATTTTTTTTATTTAAATAAAATTTTATCATTCATTTTATTAAAATTTTATCATTCATGTATTGTTACTTTTTAATTCTTTGTGATAAAAACGTAGGTTGAGTAAAGCAATTTTGTGATATAATAATATTTTAAAGCTAAATAATTACTACCACTTGATTAGATTAGAAAAAGAAATCTTAAATGGATAGAAAAATATACGTATAATTTGATTTTTATTATTTGACGGCAGAAAAGAAAAATTTTTAAATTAAAGTATAAAGTTGCGTTATTTATGATCCTTTAGATCTATAGAACATAAAGATAAGTGTACGGAATTGAGACGCCGTTCGCTGGAACGACCTTCGACTGAATCCGATGGATGATAGAATGACGAGACTTCTTGAGACAGATCACACTAATTTAATGAGTCAGCTTTTACAGTAAAATGTACAGATTGTAGAATTCAATGGTAGCATACATGTTGAGAAAATAGAATATATGTTCGCTAGATAGATTGCACGCACTGGTTTGAATGGTTCGTACGAATTCCGTGATCACATGATGAGAGAATGTCCGCAGCGTGCTGAGAGAATGGTTGCAAGCTCTTGCATCTTAATCGAATTTAACGAATGAGTACGTGCTTCGTCAAGCTGAGATACGCGCGTTTGTCACTGAGAATTCGCTCTTTAAGAATGCTCACAGTAAATATTCTTGTCCGAAGACACTAGAATCTCGATGTGACGAAAGCGAATGTGAACCAAGAATTTGCCACAATTCAGAATGTTTCGCTGAAAAGTCCCTTACAACGACGATTAACACATAATGTTATTGCGAGACGAGTGAAATGACAAGTCTAAATTATGACACAAGCTGAATTAACGAACGATAGAGCGATAAAGAGCGACAAGAACACTGAGTTTTGACGACCAGAACACGGTGTATGTTCTATGAGCAAAGATTATGGTCGACCGACTGAGAATTTTGGTAACGAGAGCTTTTTGAGAAGTTTGCAAGATCATATGATCGATTTCGTCCTATCAGTGATCGACAGACGAATCATGTGATTTTCGGTCAATCGATAGTACATACATTCCGTCGATTGCGAAACAACGTCGCCTTCGAGGAGCTAACTGATAAGCATAATACTTCTACGTGGTAGGTATCGACCGTCTGGCGCCATCGAATGATTTAATGTAATCGATCGCCACGAATCGTCACGCAAAATTTGCGTGTTCCGCGTCGCACTCAGGCGTAATTTACTAATGGCAATTCCGAACAATAAGAAAATGAAAAATGAAAATACTTTTGGAATTTCAAGGTCACACTTATGCTAAAATCTTAGTTTTACACGAACATATATAAATCCTAAATTTGAAGTTCATACAATTAAAAATAAAAATTTTCAAAATGGCGGCAAATAAATTTTAAAGGAAGAGTTGCGAAAGAGGTGCAAATATATGTGGAAAGATTGAGGAAAAGTTTCAGAATAATAATTGCGGAAATGATGCGGAAAAGTTACAGAAAAAGTGCAAAGATATGCGGAAAGATTGTAAAAAAGTTGCAGAATGATTGCGGATTGGTTGTGGAATGGTTGCGGAAAGATTGCGGAAGAGTTGCGGAAAAGATGCAAAGATATGTGGAAAGATTGTGGAAGAATTACAGAATGGTTGTGGAATGGTTGCGAAAAGTTTGTTGAAGAGTTGCGGAATGGTTGCGGAAAAGATGCAAACCCCCTCGTGATATGTCGTGAGGAGGCTCCCTATCCCTATGACCACCTGCTGGCAGTACCGGGATACAACCTTGGGAAAGCCCGGGTGCGAAGGATCAGGGTCCAAGAGTACACTGTACGAACTATCGCTACGGCGGAAGAGTCTGTACTCTGGGTCTGGTCTCTCGTTAGGATCGGTTCTCTTCGGAGATCCGCACCCAATGGGCCGGTTGGCGGCCCTGACTACAATCGCCTGGCGGTGCGGCGCCGACAGAGGGAGATCTGCTCTCTGTCTGCAATGACGCGGGTGTTCCCTGCGTGTCGCTGCGTCGTTGGGTGGCATCTGGCAACGCGGGGACATATGCCAGGGGAGGGAGCGATGCTCCGCTCAGGGAGTGATTTTTTTGGGATGGCTGCGGGGCTGTTCGGGCGTTTTCCGAAGCGGTGTCCGTAGCCTCCCTTAAAAATCATGGTGTAGATCGACCGTGAGGCCGCTCGGACATATTCTGAGGCAGGGCACGGTCTAGAACCGTCGGAGCACTTGGACGCATTCCAAGATTTGAGCTTGGCGGCTGGTGATACCGGAGAACTAAGGTCAGAGACTCCGCCTCCTTCGGGGGGATGTGAGGAATGACCCAGCCCATAGCCCCATGCGGGTTTGGCACCTGTGGAAAAATCACGCCTATCCAAGGCACTGCGACATGGGGATGATGCCGTTGGGGATGTGGACCGGCGATGCGGATATAACATTCCCGCACCGCTGGATAGCTCACGTGACAATTCCGAGCAGTCACGTATGGTGAATACCCACCGTGGAGCGGCGGACTCACCCTCGATTAGAGAGGGGTCGCGGTGTGTGTGTTTGCAACTATTTTTCACCATAGCGAACTTTATTAATTCCCTGCCATTATTATTTAAGGGCAACAATCCGCTCAAGGCGAGAATTTGGAATTAAGGAGAGTTCCAAGTCTCTGCCCGAGGAGGAAGCCCTAGAATCTCCGGAGGCGATAGAGCTCCATTTGCGGGGGGGGGGCGGATTAATCCGTACACTCCCAACACCGCAAGTTAAGGAGAACCCCTCCACTGATGCAAATCCAATTCCGCAGATCCGACCTCCGATTCACTAAAGCAAGGGTCCTGGAGGGGGAAAGAGCTGCTAATGCTCTGAAACCGGCTCCTTCTATGGAGTCAGTGTCGTCGGCGATATTGGCTGCGTCGGCGGGCTCCAAAAGGTCGGCCGTGAGCTCGCCTTTGGATGACGAGGAGACGGCTGCGGGGCCTTCGGGCTTGTCCACCTTCCGTCCCCGTAAGAAAGGAAGGACCTACCCTGAACCCTTCTCACAAGGGGATGTTTACGGCAGCTAAGAGGCTTGAGGTAGAGATGAGGAAGTGGAAGGAGGAGGATGACGAAGCATTGAGGGCTGCCTTAGATTTCCAAATCCGGCCGGCGCCCAGTAAGAAATTGGGCGAAAGTCATTGGAGAAGAAGGAAAGAAACCTCCTGGAGGATCTGAGGCAACAATCCAGCGCCTTGGTGAAGGGGCTCTCTAGAGAGTCAGTAAATAAGGTTCGGAAAGTCGCTCAGGGCTCGAGGAACCTTAAAGGGAGGTGGCAGAAACTGCTTTGGGATGCCACGACGGAGATGGCCGCCGCCTGCGAGGTCCTCTATGCGAGAGCCTTGGAGGCGAAGGCGGGCTCGACCGGGGATGGGAAGCAGAGGATCCTGAAGGAGATCCAGTTAGGCGGGATAATCAGAACCTCCGCTTCACTATTGAAAAGCTCAGGGCGAAACTGTGGGAGATAAAGGCTCGCAGACCCGGTACTCTCCGTATTCTGTGACTCCGCGAAACCCGCCGGGCTTCTCGAAATCAGAGGGGGAGGGACGCAGGGAGCGAACGGTGTCTCTCCTCTCCCCAATTCTTCGATGGAGACGGAAGCGAGGACAGAGGAGAGAGGGCCATACATTGTAAGTGTGGAAACTCTTCCCCCACTCTCTGGTCTTCAGATCGAGAGGGCCGCTGGAAGTCATAATGAATCCTGCCGGGCCCTGCTCCTGGGGCTCGCCGGGAGGAGGGTGAGAAGAGGCCCCTCACTATGGAAGACCTAGAGGGAGCACTGGGGAGGATTCTCTCTGCTTCGCAGCATGGGGGTAAATTCCCCAGGCTCTCTCCCCCGCCTCCTAGAACGGATGGGGGAAGGGCTCGGAGAGGGCGGAAGAAAAGAAAGAAAGGTGGGGAGATCCAATCGATGGGATCTCCCCCCTCCCAGAAGTGCGAGAAAGAAGAAACGAGGAGGGATGTGACGAACATCTCGAGGAATTCTTCAGCCGACTAAGGCCTGGAATACTCCTGGTGCAGCCAACTCGCCCAGCTGTCGCCCTCACTCCCGGCCAAGGGTCGGAATCTTGAGCGACGGTGATGCGGAGGAGAAAGAAAAAAGGGGGAAGCAAGGTAGTACCACCGACGCCCCAAACTCCCAACTCCCCTCTCTCCTGGATAAAGAGGAACAGCCTTCCGCGCGGCAATCGAGGTAGGCGCAGCGAACCGGGGTGAAGAACTCTCCTTCGAGCCGGGCTCCCCCCAAAAAGGGAGGGAAGGCCCCCAAAAGGAAGTCACCGGGCTCAGCCGTGGTCACATTGACCTGCCCGTCTGGCGGGTACGAGGAAGCAATGCGCCACGTCCGCTAGGCGGTGAGCCTGAAGGCCTTGGGCATCTCGGACATTCGCCTGAGACGGGCTGTGACCGGGGTTCTAATATTGGAGATTTCCAGTTAGGATGGCAGGGCCAAGGTGGATGCCTTGGCTCTAAAAATGAAGGAAGCCTTTTCGCGAGGATGTCAAAGTCCAACGACTGAAAAAGACGGCGGACTTGCGTATCAAGAGCTTCGACGATTTCGGTGACCTCCGAGGAAGTCGCCAAGGTAGTCGCGATCTGATGTAAAGTAAAGGTAGCCCAGATAAGATCCGGTGAGATCAGGCGCGCATCCGGCGGGATGAGGACCTGATGGGTGCGCTATCCCTTGCGGCCTGCAAACTCATTGGCCGCAGAGGAAAGAATCACTGTGGGCTGATCGGTGGCTCGCGTTGAGCTTCTAGCAGCGCGACCTCTGCAGTGTTACAAATGTATGGGCCTGAGCCACATCTGCCAAAATGGTCCAAGCGAAGTGGACCGCAGCGGTATGTATTACTGCTGCGATCACGCGGGTCACCGCGCCAGCCAATGTGGCGGCCCTATTGGGTGCCCCGTATGTAGAGACGCGGGGCGGAGGGCTGACTACAAAGTGGGAAGCAAAGGTTACTTGGCAACTCAAAGGAGGAAAAGTCAGGCCCCTCCCCCTCCTTTATTCGAGGGCTCGAACCATGCTTGATGCAATCTCTCCTGTCGTGCTTCAGGAGGATTATTTGTATATTTGCCAATGGCGTTGAAGGATGTCGCCGTTGCAGTCCGACCTACATTCATCGAGAGAATAGGACCATCATCTCTCTGGAGTACCGATCGTGAGGATTCGAAAGAATACATGTATATATGTATATTACGTATATAATATACGTATATATATGTATCATTGTATTGTTGACGTGTTATTCTAAATACATTATTTGCGATAAATATCACATGCCTCGGTAGTCGAAGGGATAAGATGCCTGCCCGGTGAGGAAGCAGGAGATCCAGGTTCGATTCCTGGCTGAGGTGGTATTTTTTCGCAAAATAATTACGAGTTTTCACGACTGGTTCGTGGTCGGGCCCCGCCGTGACGCCCACCCTCCCTTCTTATTTGGGTGATCAGCAGAGGGTAGTCAGCGGTCTCCCCAAGGCGGTCAGCGCTCTAAGAGGCAGCCAACAATAGGAGGGGGAAATGGTTCATCCCCTCCATCTAGACAGGACTCTCCCCCCTTTATCTAAGCGGGACTCTTCTCGCTACAAAGGTGGGGAAAAGCTCATGGAGATGGACCCGGAGGAGACTGCATCCTAGGTGGCCTAATAATGGCCACCAGTCTTCTCCAAGCGAATCTCAACCACGCCTGTCGGGCACAGGATCTTTTTGTCCACAGCCTGACAGAGCGTGGTTGCGCACTAAGTATCGCCGCCGAGACCTAGTCCCTGAGGACCATCCCCACTAGTTGGAGGATCGGGGGACTTCGGTGGCGATTGTATGGAGGCCCATAGATGGTCTACCTCCCTGCTCCCTTGTGGAAAAGGAGGAAGGGTATGTTATAGTGAAATGGGAGCCCATCTGCGTGGTGGGATGTTATGTTTCTCCGAGATGGAGCCTCATCCAATTTGAAGAATGCCTGGGGGGAGGGGAGATTGTGTTCGCAGGTCCGGTTATCATCGTCGGATATCTCAACGCGAAATTCGTGTTGTGGGATTCTCCGGCGATGGATGCCAGGACGAGGCTTTATAAGGCTGGGTAGTGAGTCTGAATCTGAGTATTTTAAACTCGGGGCCACATGCGTGCGGCATAACGGGGAGTCGTATATTCATGTTACTCTGGCGACTCCCCCCGCCGCATGCATGGTGAGGGATTGGCGGATGGAGACCTCCGTGGAAACGTATTCAGATCATCTTTATATCTCCATGAGGGTCGACACCGACATGATAGTCGTCACCGATCAACGGAGGGACAGCTTAGGCAGATGGGCCCTAAAAAACCCAACAAAGAGCGGCAGTCTTTGTAGACCGGCATTCGCAAGTGGCCGAGGATGTGGACGTGGAGGTCGAGAGCGTGGTGAACATCTTAGGACATCACGTGCGACGCGTCTATGTCGCACTCTCAGCCGGCGGGCCGCATTTTGGTGGACGGCGGAGATCTCTGAACTTCGGGTCTCCGCCATCCGCGCGAGAAGGCAATGGAAACCCGCCGCCGAGGGAGCGCCGATCTTGAGGTCCCGAGATACCTATTGAACCGCACGGTAGGCACTAGTGCCATAAGGAAAACCAAGACCAAGGCCTGGGGCGAGCTAGTCTCGTCTCTTGATTGAGATCCATGGAGGTGCCCCTATAAGTTGGTTCTCAACAAGTTGAGACCATGGGCGCCCCCGCTGACCGACAGGTCAAACCCCCCCCAGTTCCTGAAGAGGGTAGTGGGGACACTTTTCCCCAGGGGAGATGGGAGATGGTCTCCTCCCCCCACCTTGCCAGGTTCGCGCAACGCGGATTAATCGGTGAAGGAGCTGGAGGTTACCGGGGACGAAATGGCTGAGGCGACCAAAAAACTCGGCCGCATTAAAGCCCCTAGCCCGAATAGCATTCCGGGCCGTGTATGAGCCTCGGTTTTGGATCTAGTCGGCACTCTCTTAAGATACCTATTTAATAGGTATCTTGAGAAAAGAGCATTTCCCTAGATCTGAAGGAGGGCGAGCCTGGTTTTCCTCCATAAAGAGAATAAGCTGTCCCTTCGGCATATAGGCTGATATGTCTGCTGGACGATGTGGGTAAACTCTTTGAGTGAATCATTGCGGCCCGCGTCTCCAGCACATATCCCGAAGTGGCCACGATTTAGCGGAGAAGCAGTATAGCTTCCGTGGGGGTCGATCGACGATCGATGCGATCGATCGTGTAAAATCCCTCACGGAGGCCATCACTGCTGGAGGGAGGAAGTTGCGCTATTGGTCCTTAGACATCTCCAATGCGTTTAACTCCCTCCCCTGGGATAGGATAAGGGAATCGGCGCAGTGCCACCGCCTCCTAAAGTATCTCTAAATGGTGCTGGATGGCTACTTTCGGAACAGGGTACTGGAATACGTCGACGCCGACGGATTCCGACACCTAAGGGTATCACGCATGGGGTTCTAGGGATCCGTACTGGAACTTCTGCTCTGGAACTTCATGTTCAACAAGATGTTGCGGCTTGTCCTCCCCCTTGACTACCATATCATCTACTACGCAGATGACACGCTCGTGGTGGCCGGGGGGGGGACGATTGGGGGAGTGTTCTGGCGGCGGCCAACAAGTGCCGTGCGCGCCTTGGGGCAGAAAGTGGCGGCTCACAAGATAGAGGACATGTACATGTTTGTACATAATGGCTTCCGTGGGTCGCCCCCACGAGGATGCTGATCGATTCAGTCCCCATGGAGGTGGGGCCCAATCTTAGATACTTGGGCCTCATCTTGAATGGCCGATGGGGGTTCAGGAGGCATTTTGACCTTCTGGCCCCCAGGGTAGAGGCGGTGGCTAATAAGCTCACTCGCCTCCTATCCAACTTAGGAGATCCGGGCACCAAAACAAATACGCGAACACCATCCATGCGGTGCTCCGTTCCATGTGGTGAATCACTGATATGAGCTCATAGTCTGATGAAGGATAAAAGAAGCCTTCGCCGGAGACAGGTGCAACGCAGGATTGCGTTGCATCTTGCCAGGGACAGTATCGCACGGCCACGATCCTGGCCGGACGCCCCTCATTGACCTGCTGGCGCTAGGGCACGTCGAAGTATATCGGTGTGTCCGTCAGCTAAAGGTTCGGGGGGTGATCCCAATAGCCGGGACCATGAAACGGATACGCCAGGAGGTGGCGGGTCGTTGATTGCTGGAAGATCCGACTCAGCGAATCCGCCGTCGCAGGCGCCTGGATGGTAGAGGACATCCGGCTCTGCCTAGAAAATTGGCTCGGCAGAGGCCCATAGGGGCTTATCCTTTTGATTGGTGCAAATGTTGACCGGCCATGGTAGTTTCGGCTGGTACTTGCACAGAATTGGAAGGGAGCGCACGTGCCTGCACTATGCGGCGGGTGAAGACACTGTGGAGCACACCCTTGAAGCGTGCACTGGTTAGGGTGTCCTGTTGAGCGTGGTGTCCTCGCCCCAGTGCTAGGCAACGATTTCTCGCTGTCGGCCATTGTTCGAAACATCGAGGGTGTATGGCGAGAGGTCTCCTCCTTCTGCGAACGTGTTATGTCGCAAAAGAAAGAGGCGAAGGAGGGAAGAACCGCCTCTCTCTGACAATCACCCCAGACGGGATGGAAGGGGACTGCGGCATCGGCTACATAAATGCCAGTAGCCTCTCGGATGACTAGTTCACCCCGGAGGGGAGCTGACCGAGCTCTATTGATTCAACCCTGTTGAGGAGGAGATATTCCCTCCCCCCTCCTCAACAGGGTTGAACCAATAGAGCTCGGTCAGCCGAGACAGGGATGACTCCTGGAGTCGGGGATCCGCACACGTGACGGACTTATTGTTAACCCGACCGCTGGAAGTTTGCGCTGGGGAAAGAGGAGGGTTTGAACCCCTTCTTCTCCATATGGTGCTCGCAACTATTAGAATGGAGTGAGCCGGGTGCCACCCACCCCTCCCCATCCTCCCCCTCAATAACTGGGGAGGGAGTCCACTTCCCAATGGCAGCATGGTGAGTGAGAGGATAAAACTTCCCCACCGGGGGAGGAGGCGTGCCTTATGGCGCGCGGGCGCGGGATGATTGGGAAGTATACTGCAGGTGTTCCCCGATCACCCCAGTTACGCGCCTTGGACACTACCCATGTAGTTTTAGTGGGTAATAGAGACAATTTAGGCCTCTGAGTGCCACACTCTCCCAGGCTATAGGCACGATTCCCTATAGGGGGGTCGTGCGTAAATGCATTTCCACACGTTAAAAAAAAAGAAAAGAAGTGCAAAGATGCAAAAAGATTGTGGAAGAGTGTGGTTGCGGAATAATTGCAGAAAGGTTGCGAAAGTGTTGCGACATGATTGCGGAATAGCTGCAAAGATATGCGGAAAGACTGCGGAAAAAAGATTGCGAAGGTGTTGCGGAATGGTTGCAATAAAGTTGCGTTATTTACGATCCTCTAGGTCTATAGAACATGAAAATAAGAAAATGAAAAATGACCTTGAAAATATTTTTGGAATTTCAAAGTCACACCTATACCAAAATCTTAGTTTTAAATAAATATATACAGGGTGTCTCAAAACTCCCATTTAGAGTACATTACGTGATTTTTTATGCTAAAAGAAGCACTTTTTCTTTTAGCAAAATTGCATGCGACGAGTAGTTTTTACAATAAATTAAATTAAAAATGACGAATGAGTGCGCGTATCAGGCCGCGCCAGCTTGAAGAACGCATCAGCTCTGACCGACGCACATACGCGCGCTCATTCGTCACTTTTAATCTGATCTACTGTAACTACTCGTCGCATGCTATTTTGCTAAAGGAAAAAGTTGTTTCTTTTAGCATAAAGAATCATGTAGTGTACTCCAAATGCGGGAATTTTCGGACACCATGTATATCAATGCTGAATTTGAAGTTTGATTAAAAATAAGAATTTTTAAAAGTGGCGGTAGATAAATTTTAAAAGAAGGGTTGTCAAAGAGATGCAAACATATGCGGAAAGATTGTAAAAAAGTTGCAGAATAATTGCGGTAATCATGTGGAAAAGTTGTAAAAAAAGTGCAAAGATATGCGGATTGTAAAAAAGTTGCAGAATGATTGCGGATTGGTTGCAAAATGGTTGCGGAAGAGTTGCGGAAGAGATGCAAAGATATGCGAAAAGATTGTGAAAGAGTTGTGGAATAGTTGCGGAAAGGTTGCGGAAGAGTTATGGAAAGATTATGAGAAAATTGTGAAATGGTTACGGAGATGTGTAGAAAGATTGCGAAATAGTTACGGATTGCGAAATAATTGCGAAATGATTGTGGAATGGTTGCGGAAGAGTTGTGGAAGAGGTGCAAAAATATGTGGAAAGATTGTGGAAGAGTTGCGGAATGGTTGCAGAGATATACGGAAATTGTAAGAAAGTTGCAGAATGGTTGCAGAGATATACGGAGAGATTACGGAAAAAGAGAAAATATGCAAAGAGACTGCGGAATGACCATAAAATTATATAATATTCATATTTCACGCTGAATAAAATAGTGACTTGAATTTATTAGGTGTACAAAAAAGTTCTGAGCTTTAGATTTCATACAACCGAAATAACAACTTAAATTTTATATATCTTTCCTTTTGCGGTTTTAAAGCGTTGACATTTGGCTTTCTAAAATGCCATGCGGTTTGGCGTTTGATGCACATTACCTCAAAAATAAGTAGTGTTCACGATGGCAATAATAAAAGAGCATATTTGATTTTCCATCCAGTTCGCGTTTCATCTGAAGAAAAATGCTACTGAAGCCACTGCAATGATTTGTGCTGCATATGGAGAGAATGCTGTAAGTCATACTAAAAGATGATATCAAAAATTTCGCCAAGGAGATTTCAATCTTGAAGATGAATCGTGTGCTGGACGCCCTCAAAAGATTGAAACGGACGAATTGCAAGTACTGCTGAATATAAACTCTGCGCAAACTGAAAAGGAGCTTGCAGAACAGCTTGGCCTTCGCAGCAAACCATTTCCGTACGTTTACATACGATGGGAAAGGTTCAGAAGGAAGGCAGATGGGTTCCGCATGAATTGTCCGAAGACAACAAAAATCGTCGGCGTGACACTGCACTTACTTTGCTTTCAAAGTTCCGGAACAAAGATTTTCTGCACAAAATCATTACAGGCGATGAAAAGTGAATTCTTTATGATAACCCTAAACGTAGAAAATCATGGGTTGACCCTGGTCAATCTTCGACATCGACGCCAAAGCCCAATATCCACGCCAAGAAGGTTTTGCTCTGTATTTGGTGGGATTGGAAAGATGTGTTGTTTTACGAGTTGTTACAATCAGGTGAAACAATCACGGCAGACCGCTACCAACAACAATTGACCAATTTGAGCGATGCATTAGAAGAAAAGAAATTTACTGGCCAAGGACGTCGTAAAGTGATAAAGATCTTGCTTCATGACAATGCTCGACCACATGTTGCGAAAGCGATTGAGAACCATACCTTTGCGTTAGGCTGGGAACTTGTCCCGCACGCGGCGTATAACTCCCACATGGCGCCTTTCGATTACTACCTATTCCGGTCGCTGCAGCATTATTTGGCTGATACACATTTCGTGAGATTTGAAGAGATATGAAAATGCATTGATGACTTTATCGCTTCGAAGCCGGTGAGCTTCTCTCTCGTCAAGGAATTCGCAAGCTACCCGAAAGATGGCAAAAGGTCATTGATGCAAACGGGGAATATTTCGCTGATTAATATTTTTTTGTTTGTTTTTGAATAAAAATTGAATTTTACAAAAAAAGCTCAGAACTTTTTTATACACCTAATATAAATAAATAATAAGAAAACTTAATTAAATCGTAATTCTATTAGTCATAATTCTATTCCTTCTCTTTAATTACTTTTATTATTATTTTATTTTAAATTATAGTTGTACTATCATTAATATTTTTGTGGTTAGGAGATTAATGTTTCCACTTTTTTTTTTTTAATTATAATATCTTATAATTATGGTTTATTACGGCTAATAATATAGGTGTTTTTGGTGTCAGTATTCTATAGCAATTGAATCTTTGTTAGATCTTATTGTGGCTGTGAAGAGCCTATCTCTGTCGTTAGAGATCACTCGGAGGAATTCGTCCCGAAAAAACGAATACGGATTTGGCTTCTGCTCTTCCTTCTCCTTTTCCTGTCCGGTGTCCGTGGACAAGATGTTGGCGTCACGGAAACATCCGATGTGGATATCGGCCGTGATGGAGTTGCAGGCCGTTTTGGCGAAGGAGACTGTGGACTTGTTTGGATGGCCGCGTCGTTCGTTGTGGGCTTATGCCAATAGGGACATAGCCACGGACTCGTCTGCGGGCTTGGCTGCCGTCGTCCCCGTTGTATGCGGAAACTCTATAGGGATGAGCCTCCACATTAGGAAGGAGACACCCTGGTCTAAGAGAGCTTCTTCAGGTCGCTGAGGCGATGGTTGCGACTATTGGTGGAGACCCTTCTTCTTGCCTCGATATTTCCGCGGCAGAGCAACTATCGCGGGAAGTTATTGGCGTAGCTCTGAGAAGAGCCGTTGGTTCAGAGGCCCGGGGAGCTCACTTTGTGATAGTGTACAGAGGCCCGGAGAACTCACTCTGTGATAGCGTACAGAGGCCCGGAGAGCACACTCTGTGGTAGCGTACAGAGGCTTACCAGAGAGCTTACTCTGTGCTAGAGTATAGAGGTCCGGAGAGCTCACTCTAAGCAAAAAGGCTAGTACGTTGGCTCTGAAAAGAGCCGTTTACTTCTCCAAGAGGCCAGGGAGCACAGTCTTGTCTTCTCGGAGGCCCAGTGAGCACAGTCCGAGAAGTGAGAAGCGTGCTGAGAGCTTGTTTTCGTGCCCTTTATATATTGCTCATGACCTAATCTTAGTCACGAGAAAGTGCTTATCTTCCTGCGCCGCATAGCGATGGCGCCGCGCACTACGATGCTTATATTGAGTGTGCACTTGTGGCGTATCGCTAGGCGTACCGCCACAATTTTCAATAAAAAATAATACCACTTGGTAACACTTATAAATGAATAACAAATCTAATATAGTTCACTAAGTTATCTTTCCTTTCTATTATTTTCGCTATTATTATTATTTGATAAAAGAATTTTATTATATTGCAATACCAAATATCAGATTATAATTCTTTTACCCAGACCTGAGAAAATACAGCAATAAGAAACCCAGTCCAACCTTATCATTTTTTGACAAAACTTCGATGCGTTACGTGCAGGGGAACGCTACTACCAGCAGCTCATCGATAATATTAAGATCTGCTATTCCTGTTATTTAAACATATCAGCTGAACTAAGGAATCAATATATGCTGGTTGTGTCGCATAACTTGCCCATGGTTGTCGCATAACTTCCACATAAATATGCGAAAATATGACATGCAATTCTTCTGACAAAACTATAGTCACATTTAAACCAGCTGACGAATGTCAGGAATGCATCGAGACATATTATATTTACAATAAGGACATTTTAAAGCAAGGATGGGACATACCCGTTCACGTCATGTGGATCAGCTAAGTAGTTAAGTAGCTAAGCTCAACCGCTTAAAACTTAACGCCTGGCACTTCGTACTCAATAACAACTGTCGAAGAGAAAGAGGCTATATTATTTCACTTCAATCTGTATAAAATAAACTTTCTCTATAGAAAGGAAAGAATGTATACGTACCATATAAGCGATTGAATATTTTAATAATAATACTATAATTAAGGTTATAGCAAAATAATATAGAAAAACGATACATAATAATAAAAATAAAAACAAAAGATTATATATATATATATATATATATATATACAGAGTAATTCAGAACAACTGTTTGTTCTTAAAGAAGCGTATTCCTGACTTTATTTTAAGACAATTTTTCCTTTACCAAAATTTTATCCGAAGCTTAGTTTTCAAATTATAAGCAGAAATAGTTTATCAATTATGGGCTGAGTATAGAAGGCAGGGACGGTGCAACTCACCGTCCGACGCGGGTGATTACGCGGGACGCACGCTGTGATCAGCTGTTTTGTTACGAGACACAAACACACATACACATTCGTGCTCGCACGCATGCATGCACACATACACGCACGCATACGCACACGCATACACACACTTATCTTGTAAAAATTCGATGTCTTCGTACCTTGCAAAAAACGGACAGATAATTTCACTTGCCATGATAGCAACTCTTTTCCATGCGACGAATCCACACGAATAAATCAAAGTTTTTCTTTCTTGAATATATCAATACTCACGCACTCGATTGATTTAAAAATTCAAATCTATCGGTCTACATCACTATTAACCGTTACCAATTAATTATTTGGCGACTGAGAATTACTCGAATTAAATAGCATATTACATACAATTAGAGAAATTAGAAATTTTCTTTTTCTTATAAATTATATCACATTATTAACACATTTACTGACGCACTCGATCGGTAAAATAAGGAATGAATCAGTTTACGAATGAATCAGTTACGAATTGAATCAGTCCTTTACGAATGAATCAGTTCATCAGTAATAATCACTATCAGTTAATTATTCAGCGAATGAGAATACTTGATGAAAAAAAAAAAACACATTATCCATAATCACAATAATCAATATTTATAAACACATATCAACACTTTTACGGATTTACGCACGTGATCAATAAATCGAAAAATTCACGAATAATAAGTTACAAAGTAATAAATTACATTTAATTAAATTACATTTAAATTACATTAAATTACATTTAATTATTATTTATTAATTGTCTGATTTTGAAATCATTTGATAAAGATGCGTTACGTACACGATACACCGATAAGAAGTTCTGTTTGACGAAGTCCACTAGAAGTATCTCCGCCAGGACCGTGATCGCCGCGTATGACAGCGTCCTATATGCGCGGGTGATCCTGGCAGCCATTCGACGCTGGGCCTGGCAGGCCGCAACCCTTATGCGTCGACCCTTATTGGTCTCTATTGCGGTCGTCCATACCAGTGATCCGTAAAGGATTATCGACAGGACAGTGTTCACGTACAATCATCGTACCGCAGTGCTTGGACTACTGACATTGCACAGGAGGCGACACAGCGAGTTCGCCACTCTGGGTTATCTGCTCAAAGTGAACTTCAAATCTCCAGAGGCTATCCAGAGTGAGTCCCAAATATTTTATCCGGGACCCCTTATGCGGGCCGATCCCACCGCGAGGCGCTTCCCGAGATTTGTACACATAAATCTTTCTGAAATGTGTGTGTGAAATATGTGATAAATCGCATATTATTACCTAGAATCTCCCGATTTATTATAAAACCGATTTGGAACGTTACAAGAATAATGATAAAATACAACATTTCAAACGGTTGTAGCAAAAAAAAAAAATTAGCCATTTTTAAGCTTCGTGCTTAAGGAAACTTGAGCAGAGAACTAAATCAAGAACTATAATATACTATAATAAAATTTCAGCCAATTTCACAGAGAGCCAAAAACCTGTGATTTTGTGCGGAATCTTTTTTTCAAGATATAATATTGAAAAACACACGAATAACAGGTACTCTTGCAAAAGGTGTTTTTTTGAAAGTGCTTTGCGATGAGCACAATTTCTCGAAATTGGATCATATGAAATCAGAAATTCAAAAAGATTTCGTTAGTTTCGTATATGTTCTAATCTTATCTTTGAACCATTAATTTTTTTAAAAATTTCATTTTAAACGAAATGATAACCGTTAAATAAAAAAGTACGATTTTTATGATTAAATTTGTTTTTTGTTAATTAAAGACAAAAACTTCATTAGAATAAAAAAATCAATCGTTCCAAGACAAGTATTTGATGTATAAAAGAAGCTTGCATAATTTTAGTCCGATTGGTGCAGTGATTCCCGAAATATCTTGCTCACCGATTCGTATGTTTGAAAAAATTTTGATTTCGAGAAAAATACAATTGAAGTTTCAAATTAAGTTCTCACATGTAAATAAAATTACATGTAAAATTACTACTTTTCAACTTATACAGAATCATCTATTTCAGACCCATAAAGTAAACCTTCTGCTGCAGAAGCTGCCTCCAAAATATCAATTTATAAAATATCAATTTACATTTCAATTTTACACAGAAGAGACCGCCTTGCCTCGGCAATTATGGCGCGCTCTCTGCGCTAAGTACTTTGTGCAACATATCCTTCAAACTCATATATCTCCTATAATTTTAATTCAAATCACTTCAAAGTTTCAGAAAATATTCTTTAGATGGTATAGTTTACGAAAATAAATATTTTTAAAAATCGATTTTTTTCAATATATACTGCATATAACCCCTTAAATATAAAATAAGATTAAATATAATTAAATATAATTAAAATATAATATAATTAAATATAAAATAGGAATGTGTTTTAATAGAAATGTGATTAAGATATAATAATAAAAATTATAACTCTTTTTATACAAGTACTTTGAGAATTCAAAAGATTTATGTAAAGTTTCATTGCGATGCGAAAATTAGTTGTTCTGTGTAACTTAAATTTTTATTATTTATACTTAATTTTAAGAGTACAAACGAAAAGATTAGTGGACAAATTAAATAAAGTTTTTCTTTACAGAATAACTATTTTTGCATCGCAATAAAAATTTACATATAAAATCTTGAATAATTATATAAAAGGAATTAAGATTTTTATTATTTTTTAATTACATTTCGATTAAAGCACGCTTCTACTTATCTATTTAGATAATTTTTGATTCAAGTTGTAAACCGTTGCTAAATTTCTTGTATTATTTTTAAATGCGATTAGATAAATCTATAAGTTTTCCATAATGTTTTTATTGTGAATGTAAGAATTACAAAAATAGATGTAATACATCCTTAATGGAATCAAATAACGGGAAATGAAAATTTTAACAATTTAACAGTCTCATTTAAGTATTCAAAGCTCAATGTATAGTTTTGCTTATACTAAATAAAAAAAAAACTTAATACATCAAATTGATTATTTTATATGTTATGCAACAAACTCGTCAACATTGTAATTATTATTAACTGAAGCATAGTAAACTTTTAATTTATTTCCAATTTTAAGAGATTAACGAAATATATATATATATATTACGCAATCGTATTAAGAAAATAATTTTATATATATTCTATTTCATTATATTATTTATAATTTTTATACATAAAGTTATATATCAACTTATTATAATAATTATTATATGTAAAATATAGTAATTATATATAAGGATTTTCGTTTTCGTATTATCAATTCTGCAATTCATATTATTAATACTGTTTTTCTAATTTTTTTTCAATGAATACGCTATATTTCAACAATAGCGAGCGGTAACAGAGAAACGTTGAAGACGCTCGAATATCATACAGCGCATCGAACGTGAAAGAGGGCGAGAGAGTATGATAGTATCTCCATCTTCTTTTCACAGTACGTCGAGCGTGAGAGAGTACGACAGTATTCCTATTTTCTTCTATCGTCCGAGGGTAGTCGAAACTAATACTGTGCAGCGTACACGAATATAGCTTTACGATTCAGTGTATGCTGATACCAGGTTTGGGAAAGTTATCTTGTAAAAGTAACTTGTAAAAGTTACAGTTATAGTTCTTTCCGTTTAAAAAATAACTAATTACTGTTACAAGTTACCGATTTTAAAAAATAACATGTTACAGTTATAGTTATTCAAAAAGTAACGATTCGTTACTTTTTATTTACTTCTTTGTTTACTATAATGTTTCTGCATTGCTATTTTAAATATAAAAATCTTATATTTCTAATATATTTTTTGTAATATATTTCTAAGGACTGATTGCAATGACATTAAGCGAGACTTAAAACTCGAAACTTTAAATTTATTATAGCAGTCAAATTTGATTGATTCTTATTTTACATCTAATCAATCACATTAAGACTAAATTCGGAAACATCCGAGTGCTCCTACGCATCATTTTATTTTTGTTTAACATTCGGTGAAAAACAAAGATAAAATAATACATGGGATATTCAACATTCGGTGAAAAACAAACATAGCCTAAAAGTGAAAAACAGGCTGTCAGTGCTATTGGCTGTGTTCAACTCAAACAGCTTTGCAACTGTGTAAGATTCTTAAATGTGATTACTTTATACATTTATATCCATGAGAAACTAAGGGAGGAACTAACAAAAATCCATCATGTCAAAGATTTTTACAATAATTGCAAAATTGCTCTCTCTGCTGAACGTAGTCATTATTTCATTTTATCATTAAATATAAAACAAGGCTATAATGACATAATAGCGCTAATGATAGATAAATTTGAAATATATAAAGTAACAATGAAAGTAACTATTAAATTAGTTATTAGTTACTAAAAAATGTAATTAAGTTAAGTTACAGTTATAAATGGAAAAAAGGAACGAAATTAAATTATAGTTATTGAAAAAAGTAACTCTAACTGTAACTTCGTTACAAGTAACACGTTACTTTCCAATCCTGGCTAATACACACACTGAAGCCCATGTTCGTGTATTCTGCACAGCATAAATATGATGGCTCATCAGGCTAACCGAGTCAGGCATTAGCTTCGAGTGGAAAAGATATACGATCTGTTCTGTTTTCCCTCTCGAGCTTATAGCAAAACTAGTAATATGATGTTCGATCTTAAGTTGCCGAATTGGCGAGGCGCGACATTATTATCAATCTATTTTCTAAGCTTTTATATTTCTGTAAAATTATTGACATATATTTTGTACAAATATAAATATAAAAATCTGCTGAATGTTTATTTTTTTAATTAAAAGATGTCTCTTATATTAAAACAAATTATTTCTAATATTTTTAATAATATTTAGACATTAACTACAAAAATTATAGTTTTTAATAATTGTAGATCTTTTATTTTTTTTTAAACAAATATTAACAAATACTTTTTTAAACAATAATTTTAACAAAGAAATTAAATATATTTTAATATCTAAGTAATTTAGAGTTAATATACAATATTATTATAATAAATATTTTAGTCTTACCGACAATGAGAACAAAAAAATGTGTGTGTAAAACTGACGTTTCATTTCGCAGAAACTCACAAATTATTGAAAGTTCTGGTTTTCATTTTAATAGTTCGAGAGTATCTGAGAGTATCTATAGGCTAAACAAATAGTTCTGCTCAAAATGAAAAAATCGGTTCGGATAAAGTGAGACGCCAGGTTCACGTTGTGTTTCACTTTGTCTTAGACGAGTTCCGATGCCCGCAAACACAAGATTTTAAAAGATTTATAGTTCTACTAGAGTTCTATAAAGAGTTCTGTCATGTAAAAGCTAAAAAAAGCTAAAAAAAGTTTTAAATAAATTGAAGTTAATTATCAGTGTAAACAAACTGAATTGAAACGCAGACCAATAATTCAGAGTTCTAATTCAACAAATATACTTTTCATATAGTTCTGAACATATTAAAAAATTTTCTAAAGAGGCAATGATGCACGCTTTTTAAATAAATAAAAATCGATCGAACATCACGGTCTTAGATGGAAAGATATGAGACGCTGGTCGAAATCTCGGAGTTCTGATTTAACAAATATACTTTTCATATAGTCTTGAACATATTAAAACATATTCCAAAGAGTTCTAGGCATTGACGATGATATACTTTAAATAAATAGATACAGCTCATATGAGTATTAATATGAAACACTTTTTAAATATCGGCATATCTGACAGTCCAATACACTTTTCGTAATAATACTACTTCTGAATGTATTCTAACGCTTTGATAAGAATTTTAAATTCTAATCACAAAAAATATTTCGACCAACCGAATATTTCGATCTTATATCTTTTTGTCGCAGAATTTAATCATGCGGTTGTTCCGTTTATCTTCGAAAATCACAATTTAAAATTTTTTTTAATTCAACAAATAACAAAATATTTCAAAAAGTTCAGTTTAATTAAAATTATATATATAATAATAATAAGTAATAATAAATAGTAATAATAAATCATTAAAATTTTAATATCAACTTTTTACTATTTTACAAATTTGATATTTCCTTAAAAAAAAAAAGAAATAATTTTTAAAATAAACACACGTAACATTTTAAACTACATTTTGTTTTTATATTCCACGACAAAATATAAAACCAAAATATAAAACCGATTTTAAGAGTCTTATCACATTAGAGTTGTTTAATTAAATCAATGATTTAACATTATTCTGATTGTGAGTATTTCAAAAAATCGCTATATACATAGTTTTAAGAAAAATATTCGATAAATACAATCACTGATAAGCAAAATTATTATTGATGCTGTGAAAAAATTATAAAATTATGTAATTTTTTTAAAAAAATAGAAACTAATGCATCGGATTAATCAAAGATAATTGATATCCTTCCAATACTTTTTTCATGTCACATTGCTGAAGATGTTTTAAACAATGAAACTCCACATTGTGAGATCGAGATCGACCTATAATCCAGATAATACACCTAATACTATTTTCTGTCTGATGCATTTCATCAATTCCTCTTTCGTTAAGTTCGCTAGTTTTTATGAATAAAAAAAACGATAAATACAGCATATAATACGTGAAAAAGTATCAAAAATATTAAATGGTTTTATAAGTTTATCATGGCATCGAAACTAACCTTGCTTATCTGTGATTGTATTTGTTGAACATTTTTCTTTAAACTTTGTGTACAGCAATTTTTTTGCGAAACTGTGAATAATGTTGAATCATAGTTTAAATAAATGACTTTCTATTGTGGCAAGGTTTCCAAAATCGACAGTAGTTTTATAAAATAAGAAAAGTAAGTCTCTTGAGATTATAAAGAGAATTAGATATAATAAAATAATATCTAAGGCCGATGATTGTCAAAACTGTTGCATCGTGTAAAAATAAATTATATATATATATATATATATATATATATATATATATATATATATTCCTTGAACATTATTCAAATCACATAATATAATTGTTATTAATAATTGTTAATAATTGTTTTTGGATGTTTAGGTTTATTTTTGAATCATTGTCAACGAAGATATAAGTTAACAAACAAAAGTATCATATTACATTATTAGAAGCGGCTTTAATAGATGATGTATGATCTCATAATTTTGTCATGAAGTATATTAAAATATAAAATTAAAAAAATAAAAAAGAATAACGTTTATTAATTATAATTAATTAAAGTATTATTATCTAAGGCTTATTAATTATACAATATTTTATACATTATATAAAAATAAGTTTTCAACTAATTTTTATTCATTTCCAACAATATTATTATACAAGAGTCGTTCGCTAAGTCAGATAAAAAAGCAATAAATCACCTTTTCCGGAAAATTCTTTTTCACTTTTCAGTAGTCTCCTTGGAGCTCTATACACTTAGTCCAGTGGTGTTCCAATTTTTTGATCCCTTCGGAAAAGTAGGAAGTCTCAAGGCCTCAAAATACGCATCCACAGCAGCAATGATCTCCTCATTGAACGAAAAATTTCTTTCCTTCGAGCCAGATTTTGAGGTTTGGGAATAGAAAGAAGTCACAAGGGGTCAAATTAGGAGAATAGGGTGGATAGGGCAGCAATTCGAATCTTAATTCATGCAATTTTGTTATTGCGACTGTGGAGATGTGAGCCGGAGCATGGATGTCATGGTGAAAAAGATGACTTTTTTGCGCGCCAATCTTGGCCGTTTCGTTTGCAGCTCTTCGTACAAATGATTCAGATTCAGAAGTGTAGAATAATATGCTCCTGTGACTGTTTGATTCTTCTGTAAATAATCAATGAAGATGATTCCTTAGGAATTCCAAAAAAACAGTGGCCATTATCTTCCCGGCCGACAAAACAGTCTTCGTCTTCTTCGGCGCACATTCACTGCTGTTCACTACTTCGACTGCTGTTTTGACTCGAATGTATAATGATGAATCCAAGTCTCGTCTACGGTCACGAATCGACATCAAAAGTCTTGTGGATTGTGCTTAAGCATCGACAAACACTGCTGCGAAATATCTTTTCGCATGCGTTTTTGATCGATGGTCAGCAATCGCTGCACCCATCGTGCACAAAGCTTTTCATTTCTAATTCTTTGTGCAGGATATTATGCATCCTATCTATTGAGATGCCTACAATCTCAGTTATGTCACGCACCTTCATTCGGCGATCTTCCATGACGATATGATGGATTTTTTTCAATCATTTCTGGCGTAGTGACTTCAAATGCACGTCCGGGATGCGCTTCATCTTTGGTTGCTGTCCGGCCTCTTTTGAATTCATTAATCCAAAAATAAATGGTCTTCAATGCTGGTGTAGAGTCCCCGTGAACTTCGTCCAATTCGGCTTTAATCTGCGCAGCCGTCCACGTCTTTAAATAAAAATGTTTAATCACTGTATGGAATTCGTCTTTCTCCATTTTACGACAACGTCTGCCATATGTAGACTAAGCGTCGCTTTTGGCTGAAACTTAGTATGAGGCAGTTTGAATAGTTACTTCTTGGCCATACACTACACAGTTTATTGTGGCGTTATCTCGCAAAAATTTACCTGACATATCGAAACAACCTCGTATAAATTCATATAATGAACAAAAGACTAATCGGAGTCGGCGCAGTAAATAAGAGCGCAAATTAAATTTAAATAAAATAAACCTTTATATCCGAACAGAAATATATTATTTTATTTTATTTTATTTTATTTTATTTTATTTTATTTTATTTTATATTTATTATCTTTTACTTTATTTTATTTTTATCCCTTTTGTTGTGTCGCTCCGGGCGCAACGAAAGGAGATCATGACGGAAGGGAAGAAGTAGCCACACAATTTGGAAATAAACACCTTTTATTGTACACTTGGTATTCGTTATTATCGAATCACTCGCGAACTATCACAATTCCTTGACAGTCCTAGCGTCGGCTCGTACGTCCGTGCCTCTGACTCTAAGCTCGCGCCTGATACTCTCGTCGCTCTTTTATCGGTCCGCTGCTACGCGGCCTCGGCGCGTCCTGGTGTCAAAACGTTGTTTGGTGCGTCAGCGTTTCGACACATGTTGTCGGAGTCAGCGTTCTTGCCGAATTGCACATCAGTTGCAATCGGCGCATTCGCGCATTATTCTTTATTATTTTTAATTCATATTTTAATTACATATTTTAATTCTCGGGTTAGTCAGAATCCCAAGGATTCTGACTAGTCGGCGATGTCGTGAGGTCGGGTTACTTTATTTATGTTGCCTCGCAACATTTCTTCCCCCTTGGAAAAAGAAAGGGGAGTTTTCTTTTAGTTTAGCGCTTATACTAGTCGTACAATAATATTTCGCAATGCTTATGTTAATCTTAAAGTTAAGTTTTACATGGGTTGCTATTTTGTTTTTTACATCTATTTTATATTTGGTTTACATTTGCTCTTAATACATCATTGCTTTGTCGCAAACTTTTAATGTTACGATGGGGAGTTCTTTATTACAGTTTTTCTTTTTCCTTATAATTACAATTATTATAACGGTTGCGATTACAATTATTATTAATTCGCTAAAGCAATTCGCTAATCGGATATACAAAATGACTGTTTCTGAGTGTATACATATTTTCGTCTACTTGTTTATTTATTTCGTCTTCTAATATGCTTAGTCTAGCGAGTTAGAGTGGATTCTTTATTATCGGTTGTAACTTAATATTTTTTATCGGTTGATTAATTCCACTGTTGCGCGGCGTGAGCGTTAAATTAAATTAAAGTCTGATAATTGTGTATCTCGTCGACAGTTGTCGCTTCGTTACTAATGTTACTTCGGGCGTTGTTAGTTTACATTAATTTTTATTTTTCCCATGCCGCTTAGCTCTAATTGTTGTTCCGGTGACTTATCGCACTGGATACTTATTTTTTGGTTTGCTATCATCGAATATAGCCATGCTTGAGGTTCCGTTAATGTTATCCACAAAAGTGTATTGGACACTACGCATCGTTCGTAGTTGTTGAATTGACCCGGCGCGTTTATATAGACTTGTATCTCGCATGTTGCGTTCATGTTAATATGATAACAGGGAAATCTCGGTCGCATGTGTACAGTTGTCCGTCTTGTATACATGTTTGTAGTTCGGCAATATGTAGTGATGATTTTCTTTATCTATCGCTACTACCGGATGGTGAATTTTTATGAATTTTTATGTAAAAATATCGGTATGATATGGTTGCGTATCGATAATGATACAGTTCTTATTAGTTTAAATGTTGGAAACGCGATTACCGGGAAATGAATAATCGTATAAATGTCTGGTTTATTATAATATGCGCTTATTGTTATATATTTTTGAATCGTATGCCAGTTTTCCACCCGTATTGTAAATGGAAAATGTAGATCTTCGATCAATTGAGTAGCTCCTTCTCGCAGCTCTGTTATGATCGTTTCCAACGGTAATAGCCGCGCGTATACTATCCCATTTTTAGTCAGTGATAAATAATCGATTATGTTTTCTACGTCCTTTGTAAGGTCTGTCATTGTCCGCAGTATTAATAAGTTTTCGTCCATGTCCTTGCGTTGCGTATATTTCGCAAGCTGCAATTCCATCCGTGCTGTGACATTCCGCAGTATATTTTCGTTGTGACTAATTTTTTTCCAATGCATCCATGTGCCCTATTGTGGCGTTGATAATTTTGATTTGAGTTTTCGTCGCATGTTGTAAGGTCTGTTGGCCTTCTTGCAGCATTTGTATTTGCTCATTGAGATGCTCTTCGTCCTCGGCATCCATGGTGCCGAATAACTTCGCGCCAATCGCGTTTATCAATCCTCGTTTGCCGTTTCTAGTATAGTATAGTAGATGGTTCAGTTGCATTAACAACCGTATTAATTTTGCATTGTCTTTTTGTATTATTTGCATTATGTTTTTATACGTAAACTAGACGGGTCCGATGATGTTCTTGCATCGCTCCAGGTAATTTTCCATCTGTCGCGCTCTTTTTTCTAGCGCGTGATGTTTAGTTTGATTATTAATTTCCAGATTCGTTTACACCTGGTTCACCGATTCTGTTTCTTTGAAATAGATGCCTGGCATGTTTTGAACTTTTTTCACGTATGGCGGTGCGGCGTCCGCCTCGGCGCTGCATAAGTGCCATTGTATGGCCATTATCCTGAAAAATTCGGGAATCATATTACACTTTTATTCTATTTAATTTTTCTTATGCTGTTTGGTACACGCCAGTTCACCAGTAGCTTTTGCACCGGACGGTTATTCAGATTGTTACCGTCATGTTCCATACGCGTTGTACGGCTGTTGCTATATGCCTATTCTGTGCGCGTCGTGTGACCGCACCTATTGGCTTTGTGTCGCGTTATGACTCCGTGCGTGCGACATGAATAGTGTGCAACGAAATGTGTATTTTACCGGGCACGGTGCACATACCCTTAGACAGGAGCCATGGGCCGGCGATTCCCGCTGGATCGGATTTTGGTCATCGTTTGTGATACTTCCAGGGTACGACATGTGGAAGTGTTGCCACCGTAACATTAAGGTAAGCATATTTCATTATCTCTTCCTTTTTTGTGTGTGTCACTTATGCATTTTTCTTTGCATGTAGTACGCATGGTTTATTATAATCTCGGTCTAAGTTCCTCGAAACGAAACGGTTCTTTGTCATCCGTATGCCGGGAATCGTGTTATCTGTACTCCTCCGCGCGCGGGACCCGTCCTGCGAGGAGCACCGGGATTCGGATTGCTTTTGTGAATCCGTGTATTTTTTTTTCTGCGGAGTGCATATAGTAAATTATTTAATTCAGTCTGTCGTTGTTCGTAGCTGCGCACAGTCCAATCGTAGCTGAAAAACACGTGATTGTGAAAAACGTGCAATTGATTTTTTGTCGATTCAAATCATCAATGCGGTGCGCAATGTGCGAACGGGAGTACATTCCCGTAGTGTGTTCGGAATGCGTTTGCGCCTCATGGCTGGTGGCTCAGCACGTGGCCGAGGAGACAAGAACGTGAGTCGAGGCGAGGTACTCTCGTGAGCCTCTGTGGATCTGCGTTTGTGCCGCTTCTGGTGGGTGGTTCGTGTGCTGCGTCGCCGCAATTGATATGTTTTCAATTTCTATTTACTACCTTATTATTATATATATAAAATTTTTGCTTTTACTAATGCTTCTACTAATCTTCCTCGCGAGTGTTTTGTCGTGCGCGTCCGTTTTCTAATTTTCGATAAATAGTTTGAGTCGATTCGCGTATATAGTCACGATTCTTCATTTTAGTCTGATTCTATAATTCATGTTCGAAATTTTTTCAATTACTTGGTACGGACCTATCCATAGTGCTTCTAATTTCTTTGACCGTCCTCGACGCACTGCTTCGTTACGTAGCAGGATTTTATCACCCTTTGAAGTTACTTTGAAAGTTTTGCTGTTAGTATTTTTGTCGGCATAGTTTTTCGCTTCTTGTTTCGCCTCATGGATGTGTTTCTTTGTCAGTTTCTGTGTGGCTCGGAGTCGTTCCTTCAATTCTTGCGCGTAGTTATCGTACGTGTAGTACGATTTCGGCGGTGCCGTCAGTGCCGTAGGTAGGCTTGCTTGGTGCCCATATAGTAGTTCGAACGTATAACCCGTCACAGTATGCGGTGTCGTGTTGTAAGTAAACATCGCGTATGGACTCCCATTCATCCCAATTAGTTTGATTTTCATCTATGTAATGTCTCAAAGCGGCTAGAGTTCTATGTGATCTCTCTAGAGCTCCGTTACTTTCTGGATAGTATGCGGTAGTTTGAATTTTCGTTATTTTCAAGAGAATGCATACATCCTTAAACATCTCGCTGACGAAATTCGTACCTTGATCCGTTAATATTTTCTTTGGTATTCCGAATTTGCAGATTATCTTTGTGGTAAATTCTTTGGCGATTGTTTTTGCTTCCTGGTCCAGTATCGGTATTGCTTTGTTGAATTTTGTTAAATCATCCTGAAATGTTAACAGATACTTATTTCGTTACGTGAGTGGTCCCACGATGTCCAGGACGCATTTTCTCTGCCGTTTCTATTAGTACTAGCGGCATCTTAATTTTTCTGCTTAACTTGTTCTTCTGATAATACTCGCATTTTGCGATGTAGTCTTCCGATGTATGTCTCTTATTAGCCCGTGCCAGTTGTGTATTAATTTTATTCTGTTTATTGTGTTTATTGTAGCATTCTGATGTCTCCCGAGGGGAGCATTATGATATTCGTATATTATCTGCTCTTTCTCCTCCTTGCTAAATTCGCGCTCTTCCTTGTCTCGCTCGACGCTATTTATCTGTGTGTCGCGCGCGATCGGATTTTTGCAAAGCGCATCAGCGTTTGTATTGCCTTTACCGGCCTTATGCACAACTTCGTAGTCGTATTCCTCCAATTTGAGTCTCCATCTAATTAATCGCGAGCCCGGATCTGTTATGCCAAATAACCAGATTGGTTATGGCTTGTGATCCGTAACTATTTGGAATTTTGTTCCGTATAGATACGGTCGAAAATGTTTGGCTGTCCCTACTATGCAGGCTAGCAATTCTTTTCCGTCGTATTGCAGTTCTGTTCCGCTTTGTTTAGAATTCTGCTCGCGTAAGCAATTAGTCGGTTTTGTCCCACTGGCCTTTAATACTGCTCCGATGATATAACCGGATGCGTCTGTTGTTAATGTAAATTGTTTTGTAAAGTCGGGGTAACTCAGAACTGGCGCGATTATCAGCCTCTCTTTTAATGTTTCAAAAATGCGTTTTGTTGTTCTGTATTTTGTGTTTCTTGCCGCCCAATTAAATTTTTTCTAGTTAATTTCGTTAGTGATTTTTCGAAAAATTTTCAATAAATCTCCTATAATATCCAGCATCCTATGAAGGACTGTACATCCCTCACTTTCTTGGGTACTGGAAAGTTTGTTACAGCCGTTATTTTTTATGAATCCGGGATTATACATTTTCCGAAATAATGTGACCTAAATATGTCATCTCTTTTCTTAGAAATTCACATTTGCTCGGCTGTAGTTTGAGATTATAATTTCTCAATTTTTGGAACACTTCGATTAGTTGCTTATTATGCTCCTTTAAGTTTGGTCCGTAAATGACGATGTCGTCTAAATATATAAGGCATCTTATGCTCTGTATTCCCGCTAACACCGAATTCATTAATCGCTGAAACGTGGCGAGCGCATTTTTTAACCCGAAAGGCATTCGATTAAATTCGTAATGCCCGTACGGCGTAGAGAAAACCGTTTTGTTTTTATCTTTGTCGTGCATTGCTATTTGATGATAATGATGCGAGGTCTAGCGTCGAGAAGTATTTCGCATTCCCGAGATGGTTGAAGATGTCCGTGATATTCGGTAACGGAAACGAGTCTCCTATCGTTAAATTATTTCCGAAAATCTACGACAATGCGTAGTTTAGATATTCCGGACGCATCGGCCTTCTTCGGAACAACTAATATTGGTGCGTTCCACTGACTTGTGCTTGGTCAGATAATTTTTTCCTCGAGCATTTTCGTTATCTGTTTGTTCACCTCCGCCTTATGCTTCTCAGGCAGACAGTACGGTCGGACATTCGTCGGTGCTATCCGTACGCGTGGCGATCTCATGTCGCACCGCGATCGTGTGCGAGAGTGAGTCACCTTCCAAATGAAATATCACCGTAATCATTACATATTTGCTCCAACGTGGTTTCAGCAGTACCTTTTGATATGGTTGCAATTTTAATTTGTTTTGCCGATACTTAGTATCTTTTTTCCATGATTGCCTTTGTTTGGCTAGAAAATTAATTCTGAGTATTCCTTCGTAATCCATAGGAAAATCATCTCTCACCACGTATATTGAGTGATGAATTTCTTTTTTTCCTAATTTTATTGTTAATTTCCTAGCGTGTGGATCTTATGTCCTGTCGCCGGTTAACGCAATGCATTTCTCACGCACCGGAGTTTCGCTTTTGAAATTTTCGATTTTCATTTAGGTGAGAGTAGCACCGGTGTCTAGTGGTGCAGAAAAGTTGCCTTACCGTTTTTTACTTCTTTTATTGATAATGTTACCAATTCTAGCTCGTTGCGCGCTTCTCCTCGCGTTACTTGTGCAACTTGATATTTCCCGGCCGTTCGCGTAAGCCTAGCCTTCGGTCTATCGCTTTCTTCACTGCTACTGCTGCTTGATGCTGAGTGCGCTCTCTCTTCGCGATTTATCTCGCTTCGTCTTTATCATAGTATTTATTCGCATTTTATTCGCATTATTATTTGCATTACTATTTTTGAATTGGCGGGTGCCTTTTTCGGTTTTACTGTAAAGTATCCAGCATTCTGCACAATTATGTCCTGCTTTCTTGCAGTGCGTACAGTATTTACTCATTGTGTTTATACGCGACTGTCTGTCTGGTTGTGGTAGAGAGAATCGACTCGTATTTATTCATTCGGCAATCTCGGCCATAGTACCCCGTTTTTCCGCATTTGTGACATTGCGGCAGTCTATTCTCGCGGACGGGTGGATGGGGTATATTCACTTTCGGACGTCCGAAATTCCCTGTTGGTCCCTTAAATTTTTCCTCCGCACTCGTGCTGGCTATGGCGTCTTGCAACGTCGTGTAATGTTGCGCGCGCACTAACAACTTTATATCTTGCAATCCTAGCTGAAAGTTATATAAAGCTTGTTATTGTATAGCTTCTAAGATCGATTCTGTTTTGCCTTGTCGCCCTTCGATTATGGACTTATACAACTCCATTGCTAATTTATCTGTGCGCTTCGAACGCTCTTGCCGATTCTTCCGGCTTTTGTTTCAATGTATTGAATTCTAGCTGCAGATGTGTGGTACTCTTTTTGCTGAGATAGCACATTTCCAGCTCTCGCTTTAATTGTGCAAAGTCGCGTATATCTCGCGTTTGAAAATCGGTCATGGCTCTTCTTTTTAATTTTGTGCATAATATTACTTCTAATAGCACGCTTTTTTCTCTTGGATTTGTGTTTTTCATGGCATACGTTGCCGCGCTTAAAAATTTCGGCAGTTTGTGCGAAGTTCCGTCGAATTCCGGAATCTTGTCGCGAGCTTCTTTTAATCGCATGTACGCATTCACGGGATCTCGCGAGTTCCGGACGTCGTTCATCGTATGCTCATGTACAATTTCTCTCGGTTCATTACTTTCCGCGTCTGTGTCCCGATTGTAATTTGTCATTTCTAGTTGGCTTAACAATTCTATAACGCTCACATTCTTTCCAGTATTTCGGTGAGCATCATGTCCCGCGAATCGCGCGAGATTTCTGGATCAGTTTTCCAGTGTGGCTGATTTAAAGTGGCTCTCATTTGTTTTGCTTCGTCCACTAACTCTATATCGATTACACGTTGCTCTTCTGCGATCGGTCGTAACGGCGTGCCTGACGGCTGATTTGCCATTTCTATTTGGCTTGCGTCTCGCGAAGCGATTTGGAATTCGGTCGGATCGAATACGCTACTATCGTAGGATGTCAGCGAAAATTCTCCGCGGTTGCTTGCGTTCGTATTGTCACTTACGTCGGATCTGGCGTGGGGCATAGTAAATCGTTGCATCTCTCATTACTCGGCAGTAAACTGTTATCAACTGTCACTGAGTGAGAACACGCGTTCAATTACAATATTCGGTAATTCCGTTTGGCTCTCTAAGCTATCATCGGAATAATAGTCGTTAAGTTACGACGCACGTTATCACGTGGATCTCTCGTATTTTCCGCCTGTGCGGGGCTTGGAGGATTCGGACTAACAATAACAATAAATACACGGCGGCCTGTATCGCTATGTAACCACGACGCGTTTCTCTCGACGGATGTTCGATTGATGTCTTCGTTCGATCATCTATTTTACCGCTTTGCTTAATATCTATTGCACTCGCTTTTAATTTTCTATGACTTACATTACGGTCACAATTTGCATGCTATAGTGTCTGCTCGCTTGTTGCGGTAGGTCGGCGCCTTCTCCGGTGTCGCTGATATGCTCGCTGGCTGCTCTACCTGTCCCTGCTGAGTGGTGCGACTGATTCTCAATTCATGTCCTCTTTTCCTTCCAGATTCCAGGACGTCTCGAAAGGGTTGTAATGGCTGTTTCCTCGTGTTCCGGCACTTAGGATCCCACCACTGCCACCAATCTGTTGTGCCAGTCCGGGCGCAACGAAAGAGGATCGTGACGGAAAGGGAGAAGTAGCCACACAGTTTGAAAATAAACCTTTTATTGTACACTTGGTGTTCGTTATTATCGAATCACCCGCGAACTATCACAATTCCTTGACAGTCCTACGCGTCGGCTCGTACGTCTGTGCCTCTGACTTTAAGCTCGCGCCTGATACTCTCGTCGCTCTTTTATCGGTCCGCTGTTACGCGGCCTCGGCGCGTCCTTGTGTCGAAACGTTGTTTGATGCGTCAGTGTTTCGACACGTGTTGTCGGAGTCAGCGTCCTTGCCGAATTGCAATCGGCGCATTTGCGAATTATTCTTTATTATTTTTAATTCATATTTTAATTCTTGGATTCAAAATCCTTGGGATTCCTTGATTCTGACTAGTCGGCGATGTCGCGAAAATCGGGTTACTTTATTTAGGTTGCCTCGCAACACTTTGTTAATTTTATTTTAATTTATTAATTATACAGAGTTCTTAAATTATATTGTTTTTAAGTATTATTATATATTTTTTTATTTAATATAATTTTGACATTTATAAATATAATATATATAATTAATATAGTTTTTTCGTAAATTTTTTTCGTAAATTAACTTAAATCTATTTTTATTTTTTTGTAAATTATTATTACTTTATCAATTTTTACATTATTTGCTGTTGTATAAATTCTCAAACATTAATAATATTTTGGGACAAAAAAAGCGAAATGTATTCACTGTGCGTCTAATAATATCTTATCGATACGTTTCTCATTTTGTTTTCTACTTTGGTTGCAACTTTTTTAAGAGGGCGTTAGCGCACAGCGAATTTTTCCTGCTACGCTAATTCCCGTAAGATTGTTCTTGTATTGGCGCATGCGCTCTTAAAATCTACATGTTTTGCTTTAATTAAGTGAAACATCTAAATAAATGAATTTTTATACTATAACTATACTATAAATAGTTTGAACTTCAGGTATCATAAAATTTACTTAATAAGCAAATATAAAGCATAACTTTGCAAAATAATTCTTTGTAATGTAGGATTATTAATTGTATTCGTATTTTTAAATTTGAATAAACGTGATTTTTATTAGGATATCTGTTGTTGTAACTATTAACGCTCGATTCCTGATGATTGTTCATTATTCCGGTCGTGGTTCAAAAATGGAATCTTTGCCACATAGCGAATTATAAGGCAAGAAAATGGCGGGAACAGGATATTGGAATGAACACAGTGTTTTAACATAAAAAAATCACTAAATATATTTTACGTAATATCACTGTACAACATCTTATACCAACGAATAAATAAATAAATAAACGATATTAGAGTAGAAACTTTGATATATTAACTTGACTCTCGTGCAAGAGATTACTGTCTCGGACGCCGGCAGAGAGTGTCCAATGACCGTTACATTTGCCTCTTCGCCAAAAAAGGAGCACTCGCTTATGCTCCAGAAAGATTGGTTTTACATCAAATTTCCGCATTTACCTGTCATATCCAGATCGGAGTTTCAGACGACGCTGTTGTCGGTTTTAGTGCCGACGTGTAACGAATAGCACCGCTGGCGCCATCCATTGACAGCCCTACTAGTTTCTTACAGTAATATATCTTATTAAATAAACTCTTTTATGACTTTATGCCTAATTAATATCAAACTAATGTTAAATATCTTTGAAATAGAATTATTTATGCACAAGTGCAGACTTATTTGCGTCGGTTGATCGAAAACTACCTGAGGGATCAGTGGCTGGTATCCCGGCCTGAGAGCAGGTGAGGAAGCGAGTGTACTGTGCCCCAGAGGTCCGTATTAAGATCATTCTTGACCATTCTGAAACCTGGGATATAATGCAGTGCTACGGTGGGACATTCCCCCAAGCATGGTCTATGTATGTTGCATTGATGACACACTGGTGCTCGCCTGGGGGAAGGATTGGCAGGAAGCCAAAAAGCGCAGCTAGGCGGGATCGGCTATGGCTGTCCGCTGAATTCGCGCCTTGGGACTGGAGGTGGCTCTCCAAAAAATTGAGGCCTTGTGGTTTTATGAGCCTCGGCAGAGGAGTAAACCACTCCAGTTCCGTGTGAGAGTTTTGTCCGGATCCGGACGAGGGATATGCTCAGTATCTGGGCCTTACTGGACAATCATTGACGCTTTAACGAGCACTTCAGCTGATTGGCCCCCCAACTAAAGAGAGCGGTAGGAGCATTATCCCGCCTGCTACCTAACCTAGGAGGCCCGGGGAGTAGAATATACCGCCTGTATGTGGGGATGGTCCTATCGATAGCCCTGTATGGGATCCGGTGTGGCGGGCGACCTGGCAGGCGATCGCAGAAGTAAACAATTCCTACGGAGTGTCCTGCGGCGGCTGGCCATCAGGGTCGCCCGAGATTATAGGACCATCTCTTACCAGGCGACGGGTCTCCTGGCCGATATGGCTTCCATACGTCTCCTGGCGGAAATGTACGCCTGTATTTACGACGGACGTCTCGAAATCCGCTGGGAGCCCAGGCTGCCGAGGCGGAAGCGGTCAGGAGACGGGCTTGAGGTGTTTAGACGCCAGGCCCGGCGATCCATGATCGTGGAGTGGCAAAGGGAGGACGAGGTATCGAGCATTGGGGCTGTCTGGTCACACCTGGAGGCATAGCTGGACAGATAGCATGGAAATATCACCTACCAGTTCACTCAGATGCTCACCGGGCACGGCTGCTTTGGTAAGTACCTGAGTAGAAATTGGGTACGAGGTGACGGCCATGTGCTATCATTGTGGGGGGAGTCAGGATACGGCTCTTTCGTCGTCCAGGGTACTTACAATATTTATATATGCTTTTCCGGAAACATTTTCAACTATACTTTCTCTAGAATAAATTCCTAGCTATTTTTGATTTGGGTAAATACCCTATCTCTACTTCTGGCAATACTCTACTTAGCAATTCTTACATAAAAGGATGATTCTGACCGCGGGGGTGCTATAATAGTTTCCGGTGAAAAGAAAGATACGGCCTGATACATCCAGGTATCCGTTTTCATAATCTATTTTAGAGAATGTTTGTTTGAAAAAATCGTCCTAATATCCCAGCTTGTGGTATTGGAAAGTCGTTGGGTACTATGTGGAAATTTATTGAAGTCGAAAAGAGTTAGCGTAATTTCGCTAAGAGTATAGACTGGGTAGTTATTTATTTCATTTAGTCTTAAAATGTTAGAATAATTAATGTGTATCCCATCAGGTATAAAATTTTCTTTAATTATATTAAATCCAGAACCGATGTCTAACATAAGAGTTATGTGAGGGGTTGTTTTTTGTATTTTTACCTGGACGATCGGCATGCGACTATGTTTATCGAGTATGTTTACCGCTACAGAGCCGTTACCGTTCGGAGCGTTTTTTATTGAGGTGCCGAGGATGTCGACGGGAGTGGAGTCTGTTCAGTCCCCTGTTACACACCCGGCTTCGAGAGGCCGTTGGAGTTTTACCGGATTTTTTGCCATTCTTCGATTATTATTAGGTGTACAAAAAAGTTCTGAACTTTAGATTTCATACAACCGAAATAACAATTTAAATTTTATATATCTTCCCGCTCTTTTGTGGTTTTAAAGCATTGACATTTGGCTTTCTAAAATGCCATACGGTTTGGCGTTTGATGCACATAACCTCAAAAATCAATAGTGTTCACGATGGTAATAACAAAAGAGCATATTCGATTTTCCATCCACTTCGCGTTTCATCTGAAGAAAAATGCTGCTGAAGCCACTGCAATGATTTGTGCTGCATATGGAGGGAACGCTGTAAGTCATACTACATGTAAAAGATGGTATCAAAAATTTTGTCAAGGAGATTTCAGTCTTGAAGATGAACCGCAACGCCCTCAAAAGATTGAAACGAGTGCATTGCAAGCACTGCTGGATATAAATTCTATGTAAACTGAAAAGGAGCTTGCAGAACAGCTTGGCGTTACGCAGCAAAGCATTTCCGTACGTTTACATACGATGGGAAAGCTTCAGAATGAAGGCAGATGGGTTCCGCATGAATTGTCCGAAGACAACAAAAATCGTCGGCGTGACACTGCATTCACTTTGCTTCCAAAGTTCCGGAAAAAAGACTTTCTGCACAAAATCATTATAGGCGATGAAAAGTGGATTCTTTATGATAACCCTAAACGTAGAAAATCATGGGTTGACCCTGGTCAACCTTCGACATCGACGCCAAAGCCCAATATCCACGCCAAGAAGGTTTTGCTCTGTATTTGGTGGGATTGGAAAGATGTGTTGTATTACCGGTGGGATTGGAAAGATGAATTGTTACAATCAGGTGAAACAATCACGGCAGACCGCTACCAACAACAATTGACCAATTTGAGCGATGCATTAGAAGAAAAGAGATTTACTGGCCAAGGACGTCGTAAAGTGATAAAGACCTTGCTTCATGACAATGCTCGACCATGTTGCGAAAGCGACTCAGGACCATATCTTTGCGTTAGGCTGGGAACTTCTCCCGCACGCGGTGTATAGCCCAGACATGGCGCCTTCCGATTACTACCTATTCCGGTCGCTGCAGCATCATTTGGCTGATACACATTTCGTGAGATTTGAAGAGATACGAAAATACATTGATGACTTTATCGCTTCGAAGCCGGTGAGCTTCTATCGTCAAGGAATTTGCAAGCTATCCGAAAGATGACAAAAGGTCATTGATGCAAACGGGGAATATTTCGCTGATTAATATTTTTTGTTTGTTTTTGAATAAAGATTGAATTTTACAAAAAAAAGATCAGAACTTTTTTGTACACCTAATACTTGCGATGCGTAACTCGCATTTTCGAGAAAATGCGTTTGCACTATCGGCAAAACGGTATGTTATTACTGCTTGTAATTCGATTCATCAAGATCCAGAGATCTGCAATTCTTAGTATGCCCCGAATTATTATGCCCCAATTTTGGCAAATAATTCTTAATTTATTTTCTGTCGCGCGTTGTTCATTTTGTTTTTTTCAGCAGCATTTTCTATTTTTTATTAGCTGAATGTCCCTGTCTATCGCACCACTGACAAATTAAGAAAGGTTTATTTTGATTAGTACTACGGCATGACTTCGCGTTATGACTGGTTTTAGAGCACAACAGATGATTGTATTTGCTCGTATTACGTTAACAGTTCGACATGATTGTGGGTCGCGCATTCGACATTTACTAGCATCGTGACCACGTTTTTTACAAATCTGACAAATTAGTATTTTATAATTCTGCTGTAAATTTTGGATGAATTTTCTACAGTTACTGGCTAAATGTCCGTCTTTATAACAAATTTGGCAAGTCTCGCGTTGTAAACTAATATTTTGCGTTTTTGCGATATTACCGCCGTAAATCTGACATTGCGAGTAATTCTCTTTCTATGCGTATCGCGTCGGCTACGGTTGCTTTAACATCCATTTGTGGATTTCTTAACATTCTTTTGTTCGATTTCTGGCTTTAATCCCTTGATAAAGTTTGTACACATGTCCTTTTCTAATGAATCCTTAATATTTTGTTTCTCAGGAAGAGAAGGTCCTGAACTTCGATATGCTTCGAGTATTTGCTTTCCCAAAATTTTGACTCTATTTGCGTATGTTATTATGTCCTCATCGTTCCCTTGATAGATACATCCCAATTCCTCTTGTAGTTGATAGACATTTTTCGAAGGACCGTAAATTTGTTTTAAATATTTAGTGAATTGAGCAATACTGTTAAAGTCTTGATCCTGAGTTCGACGTGCTTCTCCGATTATATGCGTAATAATTTTAACAAATTGAGGCTCGGCCTCATCGGGAAACATAGATTTCGCTTCTTCGCAACCCTCGATAAAATAATTCAATGGAATATTTTGTTTGTCAAAGTATGAAATCGCGTTGACGACGTATTTTAGCGTAGCGAAAGGATTATTTTGCGCCATTTTTAAAGATTCCAAATTTTTGTTTTTTTGTCAAAAATATCAGAATTATTACTAGCTGATAATGTTTCGAGTGTGGGAATGTTAGACTCAAATGTTTCGCAAACGGTTTTGAATCGCTCCTCCGCTATCGAAGTGTCCTCCAGAAAAAAGGTGGCGTGTTTGGAAGCGAGAGATTAGAAGGGGTGGATGTGTGTACGGTTTTCGATGTGCCCGGTTTGGGTTTATCGCCACTCTCTAAACTGAGTTTATAAAGTTCATCTACTTCGGACTTATTCGAACTTGACCTCGTACTTATTCCCGCTAAAGATCCCGCACTCAATATCCCGGATGAGCCCCCAAAAATTGTTCTTGTTCTGTTACGTCCGAGGTTCGAGAGGAGAGATAATACTTTTGGTCAGAGAGGGAACTCGAGTGGACGCACAGAATTGTTTTTACTTTCCCAGATCGACCTCGATCTGCGAGTCGAACGCGTTCTAAGAGCACAGGAAACGGGTCAACCTTGGTGACGCTATAACTCTTACTTGCGCTTACTTGCGCATTCTCTCACCGAGAATGATTCGGGGTCAAGATTTTTTTAAAATAAATAAAATGAAACACAATTCGGATTAACTATGATTTAATAATAAAAAAAAGGAAATACAAACATCTCAACTCTACGCTCCTATGAAATAGCAACTGAATACAAATGTTAAAGTGTACATTTAAATATTTTCGTTACATGGAAAACTTTCGTTTACAAAACTTTCATTTACATAAAAAAAACTTTATATAGTTGAGAATCCGGTTGTCTCTAAATTTCCAATTGCTCTAATTGGGGCAAAAAGTTGGTTATGGCGAGCATGTCAATGGGATCGGGTTGAAGGTGTGGCGGAGGATTAGGGTAAGCGCTGCGGAAAGCTTTGACAGGAATGAGATAGGGAAGAGGATCATGGGAAATGTACATAGGGATGGTGTCGTGAGATTGATGTTTCGAGATTTGTCCCCAAAACTGGTTGTCAGCTTAAATTTTCTTTTTATGTAGAAAACTCCCGGTGGATGTGTGGGAGATCGAGGAAATTAGCGGACGAGATGGTAGAACTTCTCCACGTCGAAGTTCTCTGGGGTGCACTGATTTTCGAATTCTGCCGCGGAGCGAAGGGCGGTGGCATACTCTTGTAATGAAATATTTGCGAGTCTTGGTTCTATTTTGATCAACCATTTCGTGACGAATCCGCTTGTTTTGTTTCTCCCAATGTCGCAATGCCCGCTTTGTTTATTTGTTTGGGATGGCCGTTACTTTCGTTTGATTCATTATGATAAATGTAAGAGTTAAGTTAGAGAGAGTGAATGAGTTTGAGAGAGATGAAAGAATTGAGGAATTGTGGTAGGGCAGCTTCACCGAGTCCATCGGCGGCTTGTCAATTTGGAGGAGCCGGGGGAGGCAGCTTCACCGAGTCAGACGGCGACTTGCCAATTTGGAATGTGTGGAGTGATTTAAGGAAACAATTAAGTTAAGATTGAGAACCAAACAGCCAGTCAACCGCGGAAAAGAAAGATAAAGACTTATTTTGTGACAGGGCGTAGGTGATAGACGAGAGCTGTGGTGGGTTGACTGGATCGTGAATCACACGAAAATAAAGTTTCGTGCACAGATTCTAACTGGAAATATATTTCGGCAACAGCTTCGAATGGTCCCGTCCGTGAAGGTGTGGAGCGAAGAGAGAGTGATCCGCTCCAAGTCATGGTTTATAAAGGATTCCGGAAGGGTGAGAATATCTGAGGGCGTGATGAATTTCTGCGTTGGCTGTCGAATGATAGTTTAGAAAAATTGCGAGTATAGTGGAAGGAGGGGAGCGGTGTTCTGTGGATTGTGGTTGTTTTTATGTTTCCGGATTTCCTAGCGAATGACGGAATTAGTTAGTGAAAATTTCACCCACCATTTCACACCCTCAATTATTCATTGATGTGCTTGCCAACGGCCGCTAATCGCTTCTTCTTGATTGGCGTTTCTTTAGTTTCCCCACCAGTTTGGGGAGTCGCCCTCGAACAATCCGACGCGTTTTTCATCCGTTAAGAATTTGATTTTGTTAATATTTCGAATTTTATTAGTATTGTCGCGTTCGCGGCGTTAATTCCCGTGATCGCGATACTCGGCGGAGCGCTCTCGGAAAGGAAGAACACTGTTTTAAGAAAGACTCGCTCTTTATTAAACCAACGGTACAGAAACGCGTCCGGCCACCGCAGAATCCGGCCGTCAAATCTGAAAAACCAGTCGGAGAACGACGCGTTGCCAAGGGCCGATCCTCTATTCGAACTCTTATCGATTGATATTGATTATTTCTTAGCAGCGCCGAACGGAATACCGCACGGCCGCAACACTGCCCCCCTCTTCATAAAATTGTCGTCCCGACAATTCTTCCTCTTTCAAGAACTTCCTCTTAGAAAAGACTTCTCCTGGCGACTTCCTGCCCTACCCTGGGCTGCTGCCTCAGGTTACCGGGCGTCGCTACTTCCAATCCCAGTCTTCTCTACTCTTCAGAAGAATCTTGTTCTTGAAATTCTCGCGCGTTTCACTCTTGACTCTTCGTCTTGAGCTTTGCGCACTTCTCTCTTCTATTTTTCGGGCAAAGTGGGGGTAATCGTCGTGGACCCTTTCGTCTTTCTAAAAGACACACTAAGCCCCTGCCTCGGCATTCGCCCATCGTCCCCCGGAAAAACCACGACTCGGAAAACCGGGGGCGAGGCAGACTTCATTTCAGTTTGAAGCACGAGCTTGAAGATCTTGCTTGGAGCTCAGGCTCGAGGATCTCCCCACGACGCTTCTCACGACGGAAGGAAGCTTAAAGAAAAATAAAACAGAACACAGTAACTCAAAACAATTAACAAGAAATAAAAGTAATGTCGAAATTGGAAAACCGGGCCCCGAAAATCTCTACTTAAAATTCTTCAGGATTGCTCTTATAATTCGAGCAATCTTTAACCTCTTTAAAATCAAAATTTCTCCGCTCTTTTAAACAATTCTCCCTAATAATTTTAATAGCCAAAGCCCTTTCTACTGCGGCCCTCAAAGACGTTAACCCTTCTAGCTGCAATGTCTGTTTAACATTCACATCAGACAATGCAACTACAAATTGAGAACAAGCAATTTTGTCACGAACTCCAGGAGAACATTCAGGATAAGCTAATCGAGATAAACACTCGATATCCGAGCCTAATGCAGCTAAATCTTCTCCGAATTTCTGTTTTCGATTCGTAAATTGATAATAATAATTTTGCGAGGATAAATTTTCTCCAAAACGTAGCTCTAAACGCGCGACCAAATTTTCAAATTGAGAGTTCTCAAAATCCGTGCCCCCTTCCAAACTCGCACGCTCTTTTCCTCGGAGACATGACGCTATTACAACAGCCTTTTTCGCGTTTCCCAAATTATTCGCCCGCGCAATTAAATTAAACTGCGTAAGATATTCGCGCAACGGAACACTACCGTCGTAAATATCGGGCTTAAGTTTCAAGTCGGAATTAAAATTTGAAAAAGGAAATGACTGGCCTGATATCGGACGTTGCGAAATCTCTTCCTGCAGACCGGGCATTGAAAATGTTTCTGTCTCTCGACGAGCGCGCTCCTCCCTCAGAGAGCGAAGCTCCTCCAGCGTTAAGCGAAGAATCTCCTCCAAGTTCGGAGACGCCTCCGGTCCTTCCGCTCGAGTACAGGCCCTTTTTCTCGCAGAGATTACTCTCCGACTTTTCGCCTCTTCCTGTCCAGTCCCCGTCTCTTCTGTTTGTCGCTCCGCCATTATCTCTTACACACACACACACGAATCGAAAAATTCGATCCCGGACGAGCCCCCAAAATTGTCGCGTTCGCGGCGTTAATTCCCGTGATCGCGATACTCGGCGGAGCGCTCTCGGAAAGGAAGAACACTGTTTTAAGAAAGACTCGCTCTTTATTAAACCAACGGTACAGAAACGCGTCCGGCCACCGCAGAATCCGGCCGTCAAATCTGAAAAACCAGTCGGAGAACGACGCGTTGCCAAGGGCCGATCCTCTATTCGAACTCTTATCGATTGATATTGATTATTTCTTAGCAGCGCCGAACGGAATACCGCACGGCCGCAACAGTATGTTATAAATCTGTCGGCGCCGACAAAGCTGTCTTTCACAAAGAATTATTTTTTGATGGCGAGACGTGTCTCGAGAGGAATTTTTGTATATTTGTTTAGAATCTTTCTAGATTGTTTGAGGCGCTTCGTTTCCCGATTAGCAGTCGTTATCTTTCTTCGAAAGAGAAGAATTCGTGAAGTCCCTTAGACGTAACAATATAGTTTAACTACTTTTTCCTTTTCAGGATGTTCCTGATTGTTGGTTGCCGTCCATTGGAGGGGTTGATCTTGCTCGGATTGGTCGCTCCAGAAGTTCCTTCAAAATGCTCCTGATTGTTTCTAGAGTTTCTATTTTCTTCCGCTCCCTACATATGCAGCGGACCAATATTAAATTGTCCGTTTCGCGAAAGTTAATAAATAAATTATCGGTGAGACAGCGTAATAGAATTATGTCTGAAATCAGAAGTATAACTGTGCAAAATCAGTCTTCTTTTTCTTCTAAAACTATTATCAATATTAAGAATAATGTACAAGATATTCATATTCCGTCAATTACGGATTGCAATTCTTCCATTGACATGAATCTCATAAATGATACTTTTAATATGAAACATAATATGAATGTGGAAGAAGATAAACTTTCCTTTTTCTCTTTATGTGTTTCTAATGGCATGACATATCCTCATTGTCATCTAATTCTTTTGAATTATTATTTCGCGAATGTTTAGTATCTTGCTTTGAGTAATCATTTAATCCAGATTCAACAGTATATTATCTGTTCAGATATTCTTCAGACACATTCCTGCTTCTTTGATTTACTGAAAGATTAGTAGTTTTGTCAATACACCGCGAAATCCTGCTATTGTAGTCAACGTAGAACCAGGGGAGTATATCCATTTCGATCTTGAAGCAAAATTAATAGAAAATCTCTGCAATATTCCAACGGTCAAGAAATTAAAATTAGATTTTAATACGGATGGATGTAATTTGAATAAATTAGATAGTACCCATCCAGGTATCCAATTTGACCAATTTAATGCAGAATTGTGAATATGCATATGTGTACAAAGCTTATAGTTATAGATATCTATAAAGATTAACAAAAGATCACAATAGAAATAACATACGATCCTAATATCGTTTTTGAAAAATTTAATCAATACGTTTAAGAAGTTTCATAGCTGATGCATCAGCTATGCTAATGCTTTCATTTTAAATCGTAGCCATGTGTCTAGCCAACTTTGTTCTAAGTGCATATATATATATATATATATATATATATATATATATATATATTGCGATATATATATATATATATACGGAAAGTCCTATTATATCTTTAGTATTAATCATGTTCTAAAACTGATGAAGAGTATACTAGATGCTTAAATGAGGATCATCACAAAAATAGTAAAAGCTCATTATTATCGTTACCAATGGGTTGTATGGTTTCACAAGTACCTTTCGAATATATGCATCTTGTATGTTTGGGAGTAATGAAAAAAACTTTTGTCTGCGTGGATCCATAGTAAATATTCACGCCTATCGAAATTTTCCGAAGATCTATTTCCATTATATGTGAAATATTCTTAGAACATATTGTCCTTTGGATTTCGCGAGACATCCTAGATCCCTCTTGATTATTCTAAATATAAGACAATTGAATTTTGTCAATTTCTGTTGTATACGGATCCAGTGATAATGTATGGTCTATTGGATAAACAATTGTATAAACATTTCTTGTTCTTACATGCTGCTATTAGAGTTTTGGTTTCAAAATCACCAAGACAACAAAATTTGCAGAGTTAGCGCTACAGAAATTTGTTCTTCATATTGAAGAACAAATTCTTTATGATTCAACTTTTCATACATATAATATTTACGGACTCCTTCATCTCACTGACAATGTCAAACATTTTGGTAGCTTGGATTCATTTTCTGCCTTCTCTTATGAAAATAATATGTCTATTTTTAGGAAATATTGTAGAAAGTCGAGTAAACCTCTTCAACAGTTTTTTAATAGAATGGCAGGAAAACAGATTCATGATAACGGATTCATCATAAACGAAAATCGTGAAGTTGATTCTTTCATTCGTGTGTCTATATCGCGTAATAATAAAGGTAGTAATCGTCCTCATATCGTATTATAAGATTCACTTCAAGATTCGAAATATCGTTAAGTATAGATGAACGCGACAATTGCTGTATCTTACGATGGATCTATCTGTATTGTCTTTAACATTTTTATGAATAATATTTTCTATCGTTTAGCTGTAAAAAAATTTTTACAAATTGCTAACTTTTATGATATCGATATAGTATCTTCGGCTCTTCGAGTATATAAGTGTTAAGCAACGAATTCGTTTATATTCATTTGGAACGAAGTATTAACATTTTGCATTTTGCATTAGCAAAATGTTGTAGAATGCCTTTTCAGAATTCTATATCGATGGACAATGATGGAGAGAATCATTTAAAATCATTGCAATATGTGATCGCAGCTATTATACATAGTAGTATACAGAGAGGATGTGAGAACTATTTTTGCAAATTTTTCGAAATTTTATTTTATATAGGTTTAAAAAAAATGATACTCTTCTTTTGCGCATTATATTTTATAATATTTTTCTTTACTTTCTCTTTTTTGTTTTATACATTATTTTAAACTATATTTGCAAGTATTTTTTATTATTTTACCATTCTACATTTTACTTTGTTGTGAATTTAATTTTTTGCTTTTCCGCTATAATTTTTATTTGCTTCTGCTTTTCCTAGGTAACGTATATTATATTTGCATGTTTATCATCTATTTTCTTAATAATCTCACTATGTCGATGTGATTCAAGTATACGTCATCAACATAATGTTATTAGTTTAATTGTCTGTCTTTTTTAATTAAATTGCTTTTAAGATTAAGAAACAAGTTAAATAATTATACAAATTATACGATTTATGAAGATAGAAAAAATTTTAAATTTAAAAGAGAGAACAAAAGATGGGTATATTTCAAAACTTACTTTTTATAAGAAAATAAAAAAGTCACCAAGTGTATGCGAAGTGTGTATATGAAAAATTATTATATGAAAGTGTTATTTTTTAATAGAAAAAATATATGTCTTTATATATGTTAATAAGGGCACTCTGTGCACTTAGATGTTTAGGTCTTTCTTTATTTAATCCTAAAATATATGTTTATCTCATTCCAAAAAATACTGAGAAGTGCAAGCAGACATGAACAAGTTTAAAGTTATGCGCTCGACAAAAATTATATAATACTATTAATATAATACTATTACACTATTGTCCTAACCTTTTGTCAAAGCACGAACAACTGTCACAACGATCTTCGCGACAGCAACTCACAAAGTTCATTACTATCATTATTTTTCGCATCCGTACCCGCAACCGCAGCTTAGTCATACACGCACACACAACCGCACCGCACACGCACACACAATCGCACGCGTACAAGAATAATTTCTTTTTTCTTAAGTTACCACATATATTTGCAATTAGCAAAATAAGAAATATTAACAGAATGATATGAAATAGTACGAAACAAATTAATTTTTAATTCCATATTTCTTATATCAATAAGCTTTTCTTTCAAAATCAATAACAAAACTTTAAAAAAAAAGGCAAAAAAAGGTAAGGTAAATGTCGATCAAGAGTGGATTTCTATTATTTATTAATTATTTATGCTTCTGCTTACTCGTCTATTTCTTTAATTATTTTTAATATCTTTATAAATCTAATGTGTTTCTACTATTTAATTTAAATACTTATTTTCTATATCCATTTTATATATTATATATTTATTTAATTAATAAATATAGTTATAATATTTAATTCATAAAAATATATATATTAGTATATGTATATAAGCGTCCAAATACGATAGCATGACAGTGGCCGCTCATATACATAGACGATGTTCGGGAAAAAAAGAGACAATAGAGCATACGTCTGTGTCCTTCTACCGTCCGACGCTAGCCAAAGTGTGGCAGGTACACGTACACGACCACTCGCTTGTGTTTGTGCTGTAACGTGCTGTAGTGGTCCCGAGTTGGCATCATTGGTTGGAACCGTAACTCCATCAATTTTGCTGCCAAAACTCCGGATGAGCTGGTGCGTTTCGATGAAAGAGAACTTTCTTGTGGTTCAATCGTGGACGTTTTTCTTGCAACTCAGTTTTCAGTCCAATAACGATGAATAATAATCACCTGTAATAGTTTTACTCTTTTCCATATAGTCGATGAAATTATTATTTCTTGCAAATCCCAAAAGACAGTCGTCATAATCTTCTCGGCTGAAGGAATGGTCTTCGCCTTCTTTAGTGCAGATTCCTCGCTGGCAATTCATTGTTTGGACTGTTCTTTGGTCTCAGGCATGTAGTAATCCATGTTTCATCCACAAAGACGAAACGATGCCTAAAGTCTCGTGGATTCCACTGAACAACAGCTGCAAACATTCCTTGAAACACTTCACACGATTTCGTTTTTGATCAATTGTGAGCAATCGCGGCACTCATCTTGCAGATAACTTTTTCATACCCAAATGTTGCAAACTATTATGTACCCGTTCACTCGAAATGCTCACAGCACTAGCAATCTCACACATCTTGATTCTTCTATCATTCATTATCATATCATGGATTTTATCAATGATTTCTAGTAGCCTCAACAGAGCGTTCAAAACGTTCAGCGTCACTTGTGTTCATATGCCACTCCGAAACGTTTGAAATCATTTATAAACTATTCTAATCGAAGGTGTAGATTCACTATAATGTTTATTAAGTTTTTTTTTAGTCTCCTGAGATTTGCCTTTCATAAAGTATGCTTGATCAACACACGAACTTCTTTTTCATCCATTTTTTAGAAATCATTCGACTTCCTTGATTCAGACAAACGCCAAATACAGAGAAATAGAGCAATCTGGCTGAAACTTGGTCTGTGTTCTTTTAAGAAATGCTACTAACTAAAAATAACCCCGACATAACAGTGATGTTATCTTTCTGACGGACTTTTTAAACTGCCCTCATATATTAGTGTGTGATAAAATAATATATGTAATAAACAATGTATGTAATAATGACCGCGATCGGTCTTACATCTCGGGTGTAGACATTAAATATTTTACAATATATATATATATATATATATATATATATATATATATATATATATATATATACCAGGTGTATGCATAAGTTTGTTCCGGTTTAACTAAGAGATGTCGCCAGCGAAAAGTACGCAGCGTATTAATTTGACACATACATCATTTTGTTCGTCTGACATTTAAAACTACAAACACATACAAGTTGAGTCCGCCAAAAACTAGTGTCTTTGTTTTATCGTTCAGTGATCATGTCGAGTTTTGTGCCTGAAAAAGAACATTTGCGGCACGCATTGCTTTTTTTATTTAATCAAAAGAAAAAGACTGTTGAAAGTCATCGTTTGCTGGTAGAAACATATGGTGAACACGCTCCATCGATTAGAACATGGTGAGACATGGTTTCGACAATTTAAAAGTGGTGATTTCAATGTGAAAGACAGTGAGCGCTCTGGTAGACCACAAAAATGCGAAGACGAGCAATTGTAGGAGTTATTGGATGATGACCCAACTCAAACTCAACGGCAATTAGCAGAAGCATTACATGTATCTCAAGAAACAATCAGCAGACGTTTACGAGCAATGAGAAAGATCAATAAACTCGGTAAATGGGTCCCACACGATTTGAATGAATGTCAAATGGAAAATCGCAAAGTCACTTGTGAAATGCTGCTTCAACGCCACGAAAGGAAATCATTTTTGTATCGAATTGTGACGGGTGACGAAAAATGGATTTATTTTGAAAACCCGAAGCGGAAAAAATCGTGGCTTTCACCTAGCGAAGCCGGTCCATCAACACCAAGGCCAAATCGTTTCGGCAAGAAGACCATGCTCTGTGTCTGGTGGGACCAGAGCGGTATTGTGTATTATGAACTCTTGAAGCCCGGCGAAACCGTTAATACACAACGCTATCGCCAACAAATGATTAATTTAAACCACGCATTAATCGAAAGACGACCGGAAAGGGTCAGAAGACATGGCAAAGTGATTTTGTTACATGACAATGCGCCGTCTCACACAGCAAAACCAGTGAAAGACATCTTGAAATCGCTTGGATGGGACATCCTTCCACACCCGCCGTACTCCCCAGACCTGGCGCCATCTGACTATCACCTCTTCGCATCAATGGGGCACGCGCTCGCAGAGCAGCACTTCAGCAATTTCGAGGAAGTTGGAAAATGGCTCGACGAATGGTTTGCCGCAAAAGACAAGCAGTTTTTCTGGCATGGTATTCATAAATTACCTGAAAGATGAGCGAAATGTGTAGAAGCTGATGGCCAATATTTTGAATAAAAAAAAATTAATTTCCCTTGAAAATTACGTGTCTTTTTTTACTAAAAAACTGGAAAAAACTTATGCATATATATATATATATATATATGCATATATATATATATATATATATATGTATATATATATATATATATATATATATATATATGCGCAGTATATACAGTATATATACACAGTATATAAAATCTTGATATCGTTAAAACGATATTTATTTTTATTATTAAAAAAAATTTTACAATATATATATATATATATATATATATATATATATATATATATATATATTGTAAAATATTTAATGTATGTCATGCAACTGGGTTCATAGTCGAGGATTCGTTTGGGAACACACATTGGGTGTTGCTTACGAGCCACAATTTTGCTGATTGTTTGCCAGTGACACTGGTTTTTTGTTCTCCTATTTTTCTGTAAGATTGCTTCTTTGCGCTAAAGATGGCTTGAAAATGAGCCGAGTTCGCTTATTACATTACTGTATATGTTTTAATTCAAATTATTATTAAATTATACGCAATAAGATCCGCGCTTGACTCTTACTAGTCCTTTACTTTTTGTTAATTATTTTTATTTAAAATTCACTTTTGTTTTTTATTGCCTTTGTTAAGAAAAATTTGCTGAAGAAAGCTCCGTGAAGCTGAAACGTACCATATCAAATGTATATTGAATGTGATTCTTTGCTAATTGTTGTTTTTACAATAAATATTGTTTACCCGAAATTATTTTTGTCACTGCATTTTCGCTCGTTTATTGGCCTTTCTTTCCTGTTGTTTTTCTTTCCTCCTGTTTATGCTTCCCTGGAAATTCAGGCTGCGTATGCGCGTACGTAAGAGAACATAAACTGCACATGGTGACCAATTGACGAGAAAATTGCGGATGTAATTATCAAATGACAGTGAGAGATAAATTCAAGCAAAATGAATTGTTATCAATGGCATAAAATATAATTGGTAATGTTTGGAGCATTACTTTTATTACCAAGTGCTTGTGTAGCACATTTATTCAAAAGCAAAAAAGAAGAATCAGCTTCGAATATGTTAAAATATGGACAAAAATAAGAGACACATATTTTTTTTTATCTGCGTTCTCGAACGTTAAGAGGGTGAAACCATCCCTTAAAAAAAATTGGTTTTTTTCTCTCGAGTAAATATCCGTTAAAGATATCAAAAAAAGTTTTAAACAGAAGTTTTACTTTAATGTACTTTACAATGACGTATTTGAATTTTTGAAAAATGTTATATTTTCGAGCCCTTCCACCGTTCCCCCTTAATTTTCAAAAATTTTTAAATTTTTATAAGAGCATAAATTCAAGAGCATTTTATGCTAAATACAACGGTATATAATAAAGTCCTTTTCCGAAATCGCATTTTTGGGAAATAAGCGAGAAATACCTTTATATATGCGCTCCATACTATTCATCTCATACCATGTTAGCTGCGCAAGACAACATTAAAGGTGAATATGATGCAACTCGTCAGTACAATATCAGTGTCACAATAATTATTGAAATAAAAACTTTTTTGTACTTTCTTAACACTTGTTTTATACTTTTCAAATACTTTTTATTATAATAATAATAATCATCAGAGCAAAATTGTATTAGACAGCTTGTATTAACAAGAGGAAAGAGAGACCAATGAACAAGCGATAAAAAACGAAAGGGAATTGTAAATGCATAAAAATTAGTTCGGTAAAATTAGAATGCGCCACATTTAGATTCAAGCGCAAATAGATAAAAGATTATAAAAATGTGAATAATATTAATTATAAGAATGAAATTAAGAGTTAATAGTCAGTTTTTTATCGTTTTTGTTAAAAAAAATTACTGAAGAAGGCTCCGTAAAGCAGAAACGTACAATATCAAATTTATATTGAAGGTGACTCTGCTAATTATTGTTTTCAAAATAAATATTGTTTACTCGAATTTGTTTTTGTCACGTCATTTCGTTTTCGCTCGTTCATTGCCTCTCTTTCCTCTTATTAATAATCATAAGCATAATCATAATCTTAATAATAATAGTGGATTTATTAAACAGTATTCAAATATTTTTGATGATATGTCAAAGAATATATGCAATACCGTGGACAATTAAAAACAAGTTATAAATAAAGAAATGATTATTTTTATAAAATATCGTTTATTTAATTTTGGTCGTATGGCAGCTATTGCAGTGCTTATGGTAGCTATTGTAATGTTATGAATATATTTTATTAATCAATATTTATATTTCGTGTCATAATATCTTATCACAACACTACGCAAGAAATAGATTTGTGGTGATGTAGTTTTATTTGCATAAATTGTTTACATAAGCATCGGATGAAATTTTGACAAAAATTTCGAAACCTTTGTTTCACTCTTTCACTTCTTCTTGAATTTGTCTTACTACTTCTTCAAAATTTAATTGCTTTTCTTTATATATTCTACCGAGATATTATCGACGTTATGACATTTTTTCACATTGTATGCCTAATTTTTTTCGTCGTCAGTAAGCTCTATTTCTTCTGCATCTGGTATTTCAAATGGTTTGAAAATCCAATAATTCTTTCTCTTCCATTTTATGTTTAAAATGGGCTCGCGTTCCCGCGCGGTTTACTAGGAGGAGAAGCGAGGACGTTGGAGACAGAATAGTGGTGTTAAATTATAGTTATATAGTATAGTTAAGTATAGCTCGTAAACGAAATTAGTATATAATAACAATTTATTAGAAATAACGAGAGAAATAACAATAAATAGCCGAGTGGACATGCACAAATGCCGAAAGAACGTGAATAGAATTGGCCGTGAACGAAACGGCAATCGGCGCGTGTTTACAAGTTTTTATACAGATGTGGTATCGCTCCGGTGGTCGGCGCGATACTGATGTCGCTACGTAGTATGGTGATGCGAGGCGCGCGGGGCGTGTGGCGGTATCGCACGTGTATTCGCGGACCTTTAAATGCTTTAAATTCCGTACGCGCGTGACCGCGTGCGTTGTCTTCGTTCGCGAGGGAGAAGTTTTGCGGCGAAGTTTTCTGACTACTCAAGTTGGAGAACGGAGGTACTCGTTCCCTACCGAGTTCGGCTGGCGGAGACGTGTCCTTTGCCTTGACGGAGTGCCGAGTGAACTCGGCCAGCCGGAGAGAGCCCCAGCTCTGGCGGAAGGCTTCAGTGGAGAAAGCTTTCTGCCAGAGCTGAGGCTGAAGCCAAGTGCGCTCGGCCGATTGAGGTGTACCCCGGTGCTCGGTCGGATGTGCGGTTGTATCGGGGGACACTCTGATACTCAGCAGCGGAATTCGGGGGCGGAGTCGAATCGAGCGGACTCGATGCGGGGAGACCTCAGCAACTCTCGGCTTGCCGTGAAAGGTTTTGGAGACGGCCAGGTCAAGCGAACTTGGCGCGTTGGAGAAGGTTCCAATATATCTCAGATTTTCTATCGAGTTCGGATACTCGCTTTCCATGAAACGTGCTCTTAAAAGGCGAGCACGGAATAGGATGATCTTCTGTGGAAAGCGATGCCTTTTTATACCCGAGACCGACGTCGGTATTTTTCGGTCGGATCAGTCGGATTGATCGATCTCGGGGGTAGCATCCCTCTCCACAGGAACGGAGAAAAAGGATTGTTTTAATTATTTTTTTTTTCCGGAAAGATAAGGATTCGAAGCGGGGGAATCTAGAAGTAGGGAAAGGAGCTCGGTGGCGAGATAACGGCGCGGCATGGAAACGGTTACGGCGTTTCTAGACGCGGTCGTGGCGCGGTGCGGGGCGTTCGCTCGCTTTTCGTGGCGCGGTGTCGACGTGGGACGCATTAGCTCGCTGGTACGGCGTGTGGTGCGGTGCGGGGGGGGGGCGCTAGCGCTTGCTGGTGCGGTGTGCGGCGCGGTGCGGAGCGAATGCCACGAAAACAATCGTGTTTTCGCGATATTCCCTCGTTATACTCTGACGCTTCGGAGTTCGCGAAGTATTACTAAGAAAAAATAAGTGTAAACGTCTTTTGCGGCCACTGCTGCACTCCGCCTGATGGTCGGCGGTCTCCGACAGATGGTCGGTCGGGGGAAGATCGGAAAAGGAACGGAGCGGAGGGATGCGCTCCGTTACATATCCCCCCCCTTTGGAAGCCAGAACTTAGGGACTTTATGTCGATCGGTTGGATCTTAATGTCTTGTTCGCGTTAAAATGCAAAATATATTTTTTTCCGTTGACTTCCGCCCGATACATTCCGGTGGACCGCGAAATGCGGAACATTGATCACGGTTCCCAGCTTTATTTCTACGGGAATCGGCAGTGATCGAATTGGCTCGGTTGGTCGGAGCGGCTCGGCTGGTGTTTTCTCCGTCTGTGTGGTGGCATCCACTATCCTTGGTTTTTGCATCGGTGACGTGTTGCCATCGATACTTTTTGGCAAGCGGCGGATTGAGCGGCGTATCCTTCCGCCTTCGCTCGACGAAGTCGCTTCGGTGGCGGTGTTTCGGCAAGCCAAATTGCCTTTCGGCGTTGGGCCACGTCAGAGCGTTAGATCGTTCTGACTTTTGGTACGGTCCGGACGGACTTCCGGAGCTGCTGATGGTTTTAGCCGCCCCACAGTTTACCACTGGTTCTGAGTCAGGCTCTGGATCTGATCCGAAGCTCCAGGTATATATCATCTAGTCCTGGTTTCGTCGAATTGTACGGGGGCGGCGTGCGCTCCTCGAGGATCGCGTCTATTGCTTCGCCTCGATGCTGATTTGACTTGCCATCGCGGTGTCTTGCAGCTAATTAAACAGATCATGGCCTACGTGTTCGCTGGCAGTCGCATTTTCCCCTACTTTGTGCTTTATTTCGGCAGTTAAGCTATTTATTTCTTAGCTTAAATTTTTCCGTGGACGTCCGGGATCTTGACGTTGTTTATTTCTGATGTCATGCGATTTGCCCCTTTTTTTGTCGCGATTGCCGGGGGCTCGTCGATGGTAGTGACATTCGGCGTCTTGTCGGTCGCGTTGACGTCGATTGGGTCGTTGTCAACATCATCATTCGGCGTTTCGGCGGCGTCGGATTCGGTCTCGTTTTCGGCAGGCATTTCGTCGGATTTTGGTATGACGAGCGATGGTTCCAGAAGTTTGCCCGTCCTACATTCGATCCGACTTGCCTCGGTTTCGATCGGTTGGTGTGGCGATCCTGCGGTCGGAGTCTCGGTCAATCAGCGCATCGGTTCGGTTTATTTCGGCTTCGATTCGTTCGGTGCGCCAATCTCCAGGCCTCGGTCTCGCCTGAGCGTTGCATCGGGGTCGACATTGGTTCCGGTCGGTGCATCCGATGGATTCGCAGATTCTGCCCTGGTCTTCGGTCCGTTGTCGGATCGGTCGGGCAGTCAATTAATCGATCGGTGTATCGGTCGTCATTGACGCACAGAATAGATTTAGCGATTTTCGGTCGTCTTGATCTTGCCCAGTCGGCGCGCGAATCCTGAGGTCGTGATCGGTGCATCGGTTCAGTTAAGTGCGGATTCAGTTCGATTCGGTCCGATGCACCGATCTACCCGGTCCCGGCCTCTTTCGGTAGATGTACCGGTGGCGAGTTCCGTTTCAGACGGCCATTGTATTGGATAGTTCTTGTACGGTCAATGCAAAAATTTTTAAGTTAATTAAAATAAATAACTATAATTTTAACTTAAATAATTTATCAAATAAAAAATGTATGAAAATATAAAGAGCAATAAAAACTTTCATAACTTTCTTTTTAAGTATTATACATATTCATTAAGCTCGCTCTCTGACTTGTATCAATCGATAATACTTTAGAAAATGAAATTAGTTATAAGACTGCGAATTTGCTGCGATTTGCATTCTAATGTTCATGTAAATAACATATGCAAATAAAATTATGCCTTAGCAAATACATTTCTTGCATAGCATTACAATAATAAGACAGTATGACACGAAATATAAATGTCGATCAATAAAATATATTTATAACATTGCAATAACTACCGTAAGCATTACAATAACTGTCGTACGATCAAAATTAAATAAACCATATTTTATAAAATTAAATAAACTATATTTTATAATCATTTCTTTATTTGTCTTGTTTCTAAATATTCAAAGTGCTTCGTTCGTTTTGTGATAAAAAATATTTGAATTCCGTTTAACAAAACCTGCTATCATTATTACTATTATTACTATTATTATTATTATTATAAAAAAACTTCAATAGTTATTTCAATCATTATTGTTGCACTGATACTGTATTGACGAACTGTATCATATTCACCTTTAACATTGTCCTGTACAGCCAACGCGGTATGAAACGAGTATGGAGCGCATGTATAAAGATATTTCTCGCTCATTTCCCCCAAAAAATGCGATTTCGGAAAATAAATTTATTATATACCATAGTATTGTATTTAGCATAAAATGCTCTTGAATTTATGTCCTTATAAAAATTTAAACTTTTTTGAAAATTAACGGGGAAGGGGGACTCGAAAATATAACATTTTTGAAAAATTCGAATATGTCATTATAAAGTACACTTGCAGCCGTAAAATTTTTGTTTAAAACTTTTTTTGATATCTTTAACGATTTGAACGATATTTACTCAGGAAAAAAAACCTTTTTTTTCAAGGGGGAGGATTTTTTTCAAGGGGTGGTTTCACCTCCTTAACATTCGAGAACACAGATAAAAAAATATATATATCTCTTATTTTTGTCCACATTTTAACACTCGAAGCTGATCGATCAAAATAATGTTAATATAAAAATTTAATATAAAAACTGTCATTTGTCGTCATGGTGTCAAGGAAATAATTCAATATGATGAAAAATTGATATTATGTAGATTGAGATTATATGCGATAAAACATAGAAAAACATGGAAATGAATATTTAAATTATAATTCTAATATTATGTAGGAAAAACACGATCAATGTCACGTTGACATCAAAATGACGACATTATGATGAGACAATTTGTCCTGCTTGATTATTTTATTAAAATATATTTTTGATGTTATTTCGTAATGTGTATTGTTATTTCTATATTTTTCAAATGTTTAGATCGTAATTGCGTTTATTATGATATTATTGAAGATTTTATGCAGCGTGCAGCTGATGTTGAGTTTGAATTTACGCGTGGTTCACATTACGTTCAGTACAAGAACTTTACAATTTTTATAAGAATCTTCACTATGATTTATACATTTAGAATTGTGAAGATCTAAGGATAAGAACCAATCATATTAAAGAATTGTACAGCATTTGCAAAGCTGTTTTTCCTGTTAAAAACGGTTATTGTTATCTGCTAACGTGCAATATTATATGTAGTGTTAAATGTTTAAAAACGCAATTATAAACACAAAAGCAGATTTAATAAAAGATCAGTAAGTATATAATTGTAGTATTTATTCGCATTTATTCGTTTTTTGCTTATTGCATATTTATTTGATCGGTCTACATATTTCGTAGACCGATCAAATAAATATGCAATAAGCAAAAAACCTACTCCGTAGACCCGCAATCTATTGTAAATTATTAATTAAAGTTAAATTAGATTAACGATGTTTCTTAGTGAATGTGACATTGTTATTTAATTTATTATAGATTATTATAAGCTGTGTTTTAATATTTAATGCGAAATCTATAATACTATCTATAATATTCAAAATCTATAATATATATAATATAAACTAGTTTATTGGTATATATATTATAAATTTTTAGTGTTCGCATTGAATATTGGAACCACAATAATAATTAATAATAAGTTGAACAACAATTTTACTTCATCTTGTAAATATTGATTAACCTAATTTAATTTCAATTATTTACAATAACAAGCTTACAAGACCAAATAAATATGCGATATATGTATTTAATATATATGGATTTTTTTATACTTCTTTCTTCTGAAATGTTCTTATTTTATAAGAACATTACTTTCAATGGAATCTTTTGAGAACAGATGCAGATCATATACAGACGGATGAATATTTAAACATTTTTAATTAAAAAATGAAACTTTCGCAATTTGTTATTCTTGATTTTTATTTTTATTATTTGGAATAATTCTTTAAATTTTTTTCCACCTGTTGTCAACTTTTATCCACTCTGATGCTTTGTATATACGGAGACAAAACAGTACGAAATATGTAGGCCGATCTAATTTATCGATCGTGTTACCAACAGTGCCTTGGTTAGGCTGAGGGCGCCCATTGAGTCTTAGAAAAAGGAAAGGAGAACGTGTAGTCCTGCGATTGAGAAGCAATGCAAAATAAAGTGTCTTAATCGTCGTTGTGAAAGCTCAGTATATTCATTATTACTCGATTTCCGGCATCTGATGACAGCAAATATGATTTATTAGAAGTCACACGGGATCACACATGGTGAGTAGGTATACTAGGCCGGTTCTAACCCAGGTCTTTCGAGGGTGGTACGAGTGTGCGAGGGGGAACGGCGTGCAATCGAGGAGCTCCAGGGGGTAGGGAGGGGGAACGGTACGCGTTGGACGAGGTCGACAGTGTATTGAACGTAAACAGTTCTTAAGCGTGCGATTGAATCAACTATTGATGCTTTCAACACCATGACAAATAATTACGAAAAGATGATATAAAGAAAAAATTGCGCGTGGACAGAGCGCGTGGACTGACGTCAGAGGAGGGGGGGGGGGGCAGGCCCGCCGTCGCCGCCGCCGCCGTGCCCGCCGCCCATGTTCTCATCTTCTCTTTTTTTCTTTACCAACTATCTCTCTCTCTCCTATTGCGGTTCTCTCTATTGTATGTCTACTATCTCTCTCTCGTACCTATTATCTCTCCCGTTGCGACTCTCTCTCTTATGGCGAATGTTATTTTTCGACTAATTATTTTTATGGTGAGAGGAAAGGAATGAAAGAAATACATGTTTTTTTGCATATTATATATGTTTATATTTTTAAACAAAATTGAATATATTTAAGAGTAAAAATTTTTTTTTATTCACATTTTTTCTTACACATTAAAAACTAAAGCTAACAATTCGCAATCGATGAGTTGACGTCTATCGAAGATATCGCAATCGCGTTCGGTACTTCCTCGGGATCTGTTACAACAGACGGGATGTTGGAAAATCGCGTATACTTAGCATCGATCGTATCGACGAATCTGATGAGTCGATCGAGAAGAACGTCACATCGATACATTCGTTCAGATCAAACATTCGGCGTAACATCGATTCGATCATCGTTATGCGTACGTTCAAAGATTCAAGACGTACGAGTGTAAAGTCATTCATCAGGTAAAACTCTGACGGTTAACGGTCCGACGCTTATAAAATTGTCTTTGTAATCGCTTCGCAGCAATTTATAGATATTCCATCGCTGCTCGTAGAGTCTCTTCCATGTTTCAAGAGACAGTATCAATTCCTGTCCCCGATGATCTCCCAGAACGATCTCTACGTAGCTCGGTGGACCAACGTTAATTTCAATTCCCAAAAATTTGTAACCCGTGGCCGTCAGAGTGTAACGTCTGCTCAGTAAATGCACCGCGCAACGCTCCACCGAAATACTGTGGAAATTAAATATATAAATATTGCATAATATTGGAAAAAAAGAGAGAAAAAATAAAAAATGCAGTTGAAACTTACGCGTTACATTCCTTCTTTTGTTTTTCGCTATCGTACGGTGCGCTGCTTTGGCGGAATACATTGCGTGTTGTTCGTACAAACGAATGATGGAGGAGCGGAGTACTTTTTTTCGTGCAGATCGTTCGATGGAGGACTGATCGCGTAAATTTTTGTCATGGCAAACCGTTAATCCCCTCCCCTTTACCCTATCCCTCCCCTTTTTTCTAGGAATTTCATTGTGTAACGCAGTCGCCTCGCTCGACGCTCGGATCGGCTCGTCGATGTCCGGGTTCGAGAGGAGGGGAGACTCAAGCATACGCGAACACAGATTGCAGCGAAAAGATCCTTTATTGGTAAAACGATAGATACAGAGTGCAGGGCCGGGAGATGCCGCCGGATAATGGGCAGCAGGAGGCGAGACGCGCAAAGCGGAGACGCAAAGCGGTTGACGCAAAGCTAGACAGGTGCGGCGTGCGATCGACAACGGCTTAGTTATTACGGCGCGGTTACAGCTAAAGATCTTAGAATTACCGGCTTATAACTAACGGACTTAATCTCTCGCATACACTTACAAGCTAATGTCAGGTTGGACGGTTAGATATTGCGGGCAGGGCTGAGTGTCACGTCGAGCCCTGTCTTCGCAACGGAAACCGGCGAAACCCGGTGGAGCTGAGCGAAACCTCAGCCCGCGGAGTGGTGACAGGAGTTGGCGAAACCCGACAGAGCTAAGCGAAATCTTAGCCCGAGGAGTGGTGACAGGAGTCGGCGAAACCCGACAGAGCTGAGCGAAACCTCAGCCCGAAGGTAGAAAAAGCCGGTGAAACCCGGCAGAGCCAAGCGAAACTTTGGCCCCGAGAGATAGTAGGTACTGGTCAGATCGGTGTCAGGAGTCGGATCGCAGATGAGATCTGATCTCGATGTTTCGGCCGGCCGGGCTTATATATCTGGCCGGCGTTCCTCACTGCGCGCCGTCGGTCCGGCGGTGGGGAGTATAGCGGTATTGCGTAGGACACCGTGAGAGATAGCGTGAGCGAGACGGCGCGTGCGGCGTACAGGCAAACGAATGCGACAGCGCGAGCGGTGTGTGTGCAAGCAGGACAGGTAGCGCAGGATAATAAGCCAAGCGTATATCTATTTATATATATATATATTTGTTACAAGTAACGGCCCTACCGTTACAGTTGCGATCAAACATGTAGCGACATATTCGCAAAGGAGCGCGATGACATGTTCAAATTTTTTTTTCTAGGAAAAAAACCGTGATAAGATGGCTTTTCGCGGAAATCGACGTACGTGTCGCGAGACGTGTTAAGAGAGAGAAGCGCCGATACTCTGGCTGCTATAAACAAATTGCGATTCGGAGAGACCTATGATGCTCCGATTTAGACAAAGGGGCAAAGAAACTGTAGATGATATATATAATGGATTATGGAGTGTACAGGATCGCAGTAGATGGAAGTCTAATGTGAGAGAAAGAAATAATTGACCATGTTGAATATATGTGATTTGAAAATATGGAAGAAGACATCGCGAATATAACGACGAAGTGTTTGGAGATGAAGAAGAAATAGACATTAATGTTGAAAATATTGACATGGATATTGAAAACGAAGATGAAGATGAAGATGAAGAGCACGCATTGTCTGACGACAGCGATTACCTGAGTGATCAGAGTGACGAGCTTACGAATTCTGTGGAGAAAATTATTACACGTTCGGAACTCCTTGCACGGAATAGTAATAAAAAACATTGTACGATACAATTTTACTATTCGACGGGTGATGCACTAATTGTATGTGCCGAATGCATGGTTCGTCTGGCGGACATTGGAATAATATATGCCGTTAGGAAGCATGAGATAAATACTCTTGAGACTATACGATCGATTTTGCTCCAATTGTCGTCAGTCTGTATATGTAACAATGCCATGTAATATGTGCCCAATTTGCACCGCGTAAGAAAGACAATATGTGGACAAATCATCACGTGCAAGTGCTTAGTGGGAACGTAATATAACATATAAAAAAATGGAACACCTAGAACGAGTGGAACGCGAGCTGCTGATGCAGTGAAGCCAGATCGCTACTGGTGGAGTTTCGCGTGGCTGCAACGATGCGACGAGTGCATCGAACAACTCGAGGAATTTAGCCGTGTTAAGCGTTCTCGACTCATTGTTGCAAATAGACAATCTGCGGTGGCGAGGATCGCACGACTCGCGGTGCAAAAGTACAATTAGAAAGACGTTTCGTGCACGTTGGTGGCGAGTACGCGAGTAGAAACACTGGATCTCTTGTTTGGCGTAAGATTGATACGGCGTTTGAAAGCCGTATATTGACAGGTGCAGTGATTAACATGGACTATATCGAGCCGCGACGATTTTTGGAAGACGCTGGTGGTGCAGTGCTCGAGCGAGTGCGAGACATTGTACAAAGACACGATAGTATGAAAGTGAACACCGCGTTCAACGGCGAGTTTGTAACGGGCGATAAACGCGCCAATAAAAGTATAAACACGAAAAACTATGAACTCTTTCGAGTGTCAAATTTGGACAAGTGGTACGAGTAGCATGTCATCGAACCCACGTTGGCGTCGCTCGAAGAGTTCTAAGAACGCGACAGTGGATGGGCGCTGTCACATATATAATACTAAATTTGACAATTAATGTGAATAAATATAATCCAATGTACGCGGGATGTTACATCGAATTGCCAATTATGGGAAATTATGTTAAAGCGAAATTATGTTAAAGCGAGCGGTGATCAACGTATGATCCAAGGACAATGCGTGTTTCGCATGGTCGATAGTCGCGGCTCTGCATCCGGTCGAAAAGCATACGGATCGGGAATTGTCGTACCCGCATTATACGACAATGTTAAATCTCCAAGACATAAGTTTCCGATGACGTTGAATCGGAATGATGACGCAGATTAAAAGGTTTGAACATCTCAACGACATCTCAATCAACGTCTATGGTATCAAGGAAAAGGAGACTCCCCGATACGGTTGACAGATAAGAAGATGGAGAAACATGCAAATCTATTGTACGTGCAGGATCCGCGCGACGACAACGCACTTCGCGTACATCAAAGACCTATCCCACCTTGTGAGCTCGCAAATAAACAAAAAAGAACACAAGAAATACTTTTGCGACCGGTATGTATTTTAACAAATTTTATTATTTTTCTTATAAAATTGTTTATTAAATATTTAAAAAAATCATATTTTCTGTTTGCAGATGTCTACATTATTTCAGTTCGTCTGAAAAATTGTAGTCACATACAACGGACTGCGAAAAGATAAATAATTGCGCCATCCGACTGTCGAGCAAGGACGACAAGTGGCTCGAATTCAAGAATCACACAAATAAGGAACGACTTCCTTTTGTCATTTACGCGGATTTGGAGTACGTACTATGGCGAACAGAACCGACAGAGAAGGAAGACACGGCGTACACTTATCAGCAGCACGAGATATTTAGCATCGGATACTACGTGTGATGCTCGTACGACGACGCGTTATCGGTATATCGATTTCGCGGCGAAGACTGCGTTGCGTGGTTCGTTCGCCAACTCGAAGATTTGGCGCATCAAGTAAAAATTCTATTATATTATCCGCGAATGTCCTTATGGAAACGTTGTCGAGAGAACAGTGGGAGGCATATCGTAGCGCGACGTGTTGTCATATTTGTGAAAAACCATTTGCGTCGACACGTGAGTACGTGATCATTGCCACCTTACCGGTTGTTACCGTGGTCCCGTGCATTCAAATTGTAATCTAAATTATAAAGATTCATATTGCATTCCCATAGTATTTCACAATTTATCCGGTTATGATGCGCATTTTGTCATCACGAAAATAGCTACGGCGTTCAAAGGTAGAATCGACGTGCTGCCGATAACAAAAGAAAAATACATCTCATTTACAAACACGTTCAAGATATTACCGAGAGATCAGATTCACGAAATTGCGTACAACTGCGGTTAATAGATTCGTACAAATTTTTAAATACCAGCCTCGATAAATTGGCATCTTTTCTAACGAAAGAAAAATTTTAAATTTTACGTTCCGAATTTTCCACTGATAACTTCGTTATCAAACGAAGATTTTGACTTGTTGACGCGCAAAGATGTCTTTCCCTACGAATACATGGATCACGCGGACAAGTTGCAGGACACGCGCCTACCACCGCGCGAATCATTCTATAGTTCGTTGACCGGTGATACGGTATCAGAGAACGATTACGCGCACGCTGCGAACGTCTGGCAATGATTCTCCATTGAAACTCTAGGCGATCTGTATTTAAAAACCGATATCTTGTTATTGCCGACGTTTTTAAAAATTTCCGCGAAAGTTGTATCAAAAATTACAGTCTCGATTCCGCTCATTATTACACATTGCCAGGTTTCACGTGGGATGCCATGCTAAAACATACGCGTGTAAAATTTGAGTTACTCACCGACATCGATATGGTTATGTTTATCGAACGCGATATACGCGGTGACCTCAGTCAATAGCAGATACGCGCAGGCCAATAACAAGTACATGCGTTCGTACGACCCGTCGAAACCGTCGTCGTTGATGTATTACGACGTGAATAATCTGTACTGATGGGCGATGTGTCAACCACTGCTCTATGCCGAATTTCGACAGATTGAAGACGTTGCGAACTTTGACGCGAACGCGATCGCTCCGGATTCACCTACGGGTTATATTCTCGAGATCGATCTCGAGTATCCGCATTATCTGCACGACACACTGACCTTTCTGTCCGACGCGCAATAAATCACGTGGCAGGATAAACTTCTGGCGATATTATATGACAACAAGCGGTACGTCATTCACAACTTGCAGCAATGTATGCGCCACGGTTTTCGTATCGCAAAAATTCATCGCGTACAATTTGCTCCACTTGGCTTCGCGATTACATCGAACTCAATACACACTTTAGAACGTGCTCGAAAAATGATTTTGAGAAAAATTTGTACAAATTAATGAACAACGCGGTATTCGGTAAAACAATGGAAAATGTTCGAAATCACGTGGATGTAAAATTGATAACAAAATGGGATGGACGGTATGGCGCGGAGGCAATGATCGCGAAACAAATTTCCACAGCCGCAGCGTCTTTGCGGAAAACTTAATCGCCGAACTGCGTAAACTCGAGGTGAAATTTGACAAGCCGATTTATGTGGATATGTGTATACTCGATATATTGAAAAGCTTGTACGAATTTCATCACGAGTATATGTCACCGCTGTATCGCGATAAATGTAAGATCATGTACACCGACACAGACAGTCTTGTATATCACATCGAGTGCGACGATGTGTGACGAGACGATGAAATGCGATATCGCTAGATTCGAAACGAGCGATTATCCGCCGGGCAACGCGTACGGGACCTCTCATGAATAAAAAAGTACTCGGCCTAATGAAGGACGAAAATAATGGTGTGATAATGACGGAATTCGTCGGAGAGCGAAGATGTACGCGGTAAGAGTGGATGATAAAAAGGATACCAAAAAGGTGAAGGTGTAAAAAGTAACGTCGTAGTGCGAACAATAATGTTCAACGATTATACGCGGTGGTTGAATGAAGAGATCGAAATGACTCGTCGCCAGTCATGTGTAAGATCCAAGTTACATCAAGTATATACGGTGTCCGTGTCAAAAATCGCTCTGAGTCCGTACGATAACAAACGATACATCATACCGGATTCGACGGAAACGTTACCGTGGGGACATTGGCGAATTCCATTGTAATATACATATATATGCAATGTACATATATTTTTATATTTTTTATATAGTTTATATATATATATTAGTTTATATATATGTATACACGTATGTACGTACGTATGTATGTATGTACGTATGTATGTATGTACGTATGTATGTATGTACGTATGTATGTATGTACGTATGTATGTATGTATGTATGTATGTATATATGTATGTATGTATGTATGTATGTATATATGTATGTATATATGTATGTATATACATATGTACATATGTATGTATTATATATATCATAAATTTCATTGTTGTTACCATATATGTATTTTTACGAAGATGTAATGGAAGAAAAAAAAGACTCTTTATATACATTTATACATTGTATTAGGTGTACAAAAAAGTTCTGAGCTTTTTTTTGTAAAATTCAATCTTTATTCAAAAACAAACAAAAAAATATTAATCAGCGAAATATTCCCCGTTTACATCAACGACCTTTTGCCATCTTTCGGGTAGCTTGCGAATTCCTTGACGATAGAAGCTCACCGGCTTCGAAGCGATAAAGTCATCAATGCATTTTCGTATCTCTTCAAATCTCACGAAATGTGTATCAGCCAAATGATGCTGCAGCGATCGGAATAGGTAATCAGAAGGCGCCATGTCTGGGCTATACGCCGCGGGAGAAGTTCCCAGCCTAACGCAAAGATATGGTCCTGAGTCGCTTTCGCAACATGTGGTCGAGCATTGTCATGAAGCAAGATCACTTTACGACGCTTGGCCAGTAAATGGCCTCTTTTCTTCTAATGCATCGCTCAAATTGATTAATTGTTGTTGGTAGCGGTCTGCCGTGATTGTTTCACCCGGTTGTAACAACTCGTAATACAACACACCTTTCCAATCTCACCAAATACAGAGCAAAACCTTCTTGGCGTGGATATTGGGCTTTGGCGTCGATGTCGAAGGTTGACCAGGGTCAACCCATGATTTTCTATGTTTAGGGTTATCATAAAGAATCCACTTTTCATCGCCTATAATGATTTTGTGCAGAAAATCTTTTTTCCGGAACTTTGAAAGCAAAGTGAGTGCAATGTCACGCCGACGATTTTTGTTGTCTTCAAACAATTCATGCGGAACTATCTACCTTCCTTCTGAACCTTTCCAATCGTATGTAAACGTACGGAAATGGTTTGCTGCGTAACGCCAAGCTGTTCTGCAAGCTCCTTTTCAGTTTGTGTAGAGTTTATATCCAGCAGTGCTTGCAATTCGTCCGTTTCAATCTTTTGAAGGCGTCCAGCACGCGGTTCATCTTCAAGACTGAAATCTCCTTGGCGAAATTTTTGATACCATCTTTTACATGTAGTATGACTTACAGCGTTCTCTCCATACGCAGCACAAATCATTGCACTGGCTTCAGCAGCATTTTTCTTCAGATGAAACGCGAAGTGGATGGAAAATCGAATATACTCTTTTGTTATTGCCATCGTGAACACTACTGATTTTTGAGGTTATGTGCATCAAACGCCAAACCGTATGGCATTTTAGAAGGCCAAATGTCAACGCTTTAAAACCGCAAAAGGGCGGGAAGATATATAAAATTTAAATTGTTATTTCGGTTGTATGAAGTCTAAAGCTCAGAACTTTTTTGTACACTTAATATATTTATTTTTTTATACATTGTAAAATAAAAAAATGAATTAAATCATACTGCTTTTGTTTATCCACGAATTGTGCGATCCATCGAATCCCAACCACACGACCTTATTTCTTTTCCTGCGCAGTACTTTCTCCACGAGATATACGTCCGGATGAGTCGCGCGATGCAACTCGTGCTCGTAGAACGCTCCAGCGACTTTTCCGCGATTATCCTCAAGCAGATAGGTTACAGGATTAGTATGCTGCACTTCAACGATCTTAAACACCTCGGTGGTCCAATTTGGCGTGTAAGCTTTTTCGAAAACTGTCTTGTACTTGCTCATGCGTACCGAATCGCTTACTTTGAATTTTGCTGGACCTGCGATTTTTATCGTACTGTACACCGTGTCCAAAAGTCTTTTGGCGATCGCGGGAGTTATGTTACGAGTTCAGCGGGTCGCATGCCGATAGTGCGATGCTTGCGCGCATTGTAATCTGACACGAGACGAGATAGCGCGTCGACCCACGTAAGTGCCATTGAGCGTAAACATCTTCCATATGTCGTTCTAAAGCGTGCGATTGAATCGCTCAACGATCGATGCCTTCAACACTGTATACGTAGAATAATGATTAACGTTGTATTTTTTCAAGAGTTTCTGCACATCGGCATTGTAAAACTCCTTTCCCATATCCATTTGCAAGTTTCTCAAGCATCTTCCGCTCTCTTGAATTATCTTAGCGATAGCGTTAGCCGTCTCGCTTCCGACCTTGCTCTTGAGCGGTATGGCCCAAGCGTACTTGCTCAATGTATCGATAACAGTGAGTATGTAGTGATGACCTCTGTTGAAACTCGAGACGTATCTTGACGATATCAGCCTGCCACAGATCGTCGTATCCCCGAATTATGACATGTCTTCACAGAAAATTTCTCCTCGGCGGAGCGTACAATTCCTCAACGAATCGTCGCCTCTCGGAGCTAACATTTTTTCACGTCTATCGGATTTCATGTTTCGACGATGTTTAATAGTAAATAACATATACAATTTAAAATTGTTTTTTTTCTCACTAACGTCAATCGACTGATTCGTTTCGTCGATACGCGATTAATTTATAATAATGCCGGCTTCGCGAAGTTCCTCGATGATCGACAGCATCTCGTTGTCGTGAGTTGTTACCAGTTCGATGCGAAGCGTCGAGCAATTGGAGTCGATCCACAGGTTTGTTGGGATCGTCCCAATGTAATCGATCTTGTTGTCGTTTAATTTCATGGTGGATAGTATATTGCCAATACTTGCACCCTTTTTACCGCTTTTCTTATATGTAGATACGAGCAGAGCGATGATGTTAATGTACTTGTATCCCATGTTGCACATAATGGGATTATGGACGCTGTGACCACGTCTATGAGCATTCGTTGTTAACAGTATACTTTTATACGTTTGTTTATCATCTTCGGTGAATATAGCCTCATCGGGAAGTCTCTTAAAGATCAATTCGTATAATCCTGGTGTATCATTGTATCTCACATTATCTATGATTATAGAGTCATCTTTGTCAACATCAAATTTTTTGTCCGAGCATTGTACCACTTTTATCGAAATAAACACCGTACACATTTATCGATCGCTTTATCTATGTCATCACCGAAAAGAAGGCCCACGTACTTTCGTCCCAATGGTCCTAGCTGATCATGAAGCACCTCGCGGCTTCCTCTTTGCGTTTGCAGATTCTGTTTGATGGTTGTTTCGAGTGATAGTTCACTAACGTCTTTTGTTTCAAAAATATTTTCATTTCGCACGAATAGCAGTATTTTCGATGGTTCTTTCGGTAGTTCTTTCGATAATTCTGTCGATGTAGAATTGAACGTGAATGAATCTGACGCGGTATTCAATTGTTTTGTACGCTTTTTAGGTTGCGGTGATAATTTCAACCATTCAACATTCATCCAATACAAATCCCTGTTAGTAGTAATATTATCATCATCATCATCATCATCATCATCATCATCATCGTCATCATCGTTGTCTTCATGTTTTTTTTTCTTAATACCGATACCTTTGCAACATTGGCTTTTTTTTTAATTGGATGTGTTTCCTGGTTTAGACAATCTGGTTTAGAAGTTCGATGATGGGCTTGAAACGTCTCTCCAACGCTACATCTTCATCTATTTTACCAGTTTTCAAAGCGCGATATTTTTTGCGAATCGAATCGCTCGTTTTCGCAATCTGTTTCGCTATTTTCTCGCGATCTGTGGTGTTATCCATGTTGCCTGCTTGACGTATCGACTAATCGTGTTATGGTACCGTGAACGTGTTAAATTCTTTTCTGTGTCGCCCATTGATAAGCGGACTGTCCTTATCTATCACTAGAAATCCATACTCGCGCTGCCAACAATCACAGCATAACGCACAGAATTCATCGTACGACATGTTGGTATTCACGTGATCGTTGTAAACATGTTTCAAATTGGTATCATCCTGTTTGAATAGGATCAGCAGGTTCGCATTGTCGCGTATCAGATGTTTAGGTATCCTCGCGTACGTCTGATAGATATAGAAGCAATCGACGTTCGAGTGGCCCATCGAGAAGTATTCTCTCACCACATTTTGCTTATCGCATGCAACGTCGTCGAAGACAAAGATCGAATTGAAATGTGCCTCGCTCGGTGGAATGACGTCACTGTTGTTGGAAAACGTAAAGTAGCCGATTTCGTCGATCGATGTCAACAAAGTTTCGAGATATCGATATTTTGGTTGTTGCAACGATTTCGAGTACATACACGTTCTCGAAACGTACACCGTGCGGATTTTCGCACGCAAGCTTATGAGAACGTTGATTTTACCGCAATTTGATGGTCCGCAAATAATGGCGCGTACTCGGTAACGTTTCACCATGCTTGCGCTCCGTCGCGATGTCCCCCATCATTTGCGGTTTCTCATCGCAGTTCGCGATGCGTATCGTCAGTGGCTGTCGTACGAATTTCATGTTCGCATTGCGTTATTTAGGCTTCGATTGAACGCCTATAGGCGCGCGAAACCGCGAATCGCTCAATTGCAAAAACGTATCTCGTGCTGTCGCATCTTTCCGATATTCGGGACTTGAGCGCTGAGCAGTTGCACTATATATCGAAAGTCGTACTGTTACGCGTGTGCGACGACTATATCGATCGTGTGGGACAAGCTTCCGGAACATAAAGACGGAGGTTCGAACCTATCGTCGCTGTGTCAAGCATTATAACCAACCATGGCAACGCACACACATTGACGATCCCGCATCGAAGATAAAGGATTTGCCTATGTCAGCAGCAGTGTCAAACGAAAGCTATATTGGAGGTCTGCTCAAGCGAGCGATAAACGCGCTTCCTTTCGAATTACATATCCCCGGCTATCAGTTTTACGGCCCGGGTACTCGGCTGAAAAAGCGATTAGCCAGAGGTGAAACGGGCATAAATCCACTGGACGCGGCGTGCCGTGAACACGACATTGCGTATTCTCAGAGCAACGATCTCACCGACAGACACGCGGCGGACAAGGTACTCGCCGATAAAGGACGTGTCATCGCAAGAGATTCGGCTCTGAGCGAGAAAGCTGAAGCTGCAGCCGTTTGGACAGCGATGAAAGCCAAGACCAAGATCGGCATAGGTATGAAAGCGAAGAAAAAAGCTGGTAAAAAAAAGAAACGAATATTTCCAACGACGAAACGAGGTGGTATATTACCGATTTTGTCAATTTTGAGCGTTCTCGGGTCCTTAATCAACGGAGCGACCAGCGTGGCGAAAGCGATAAACGAAGGAACCGGAAGAAAAGCCGCGCAATGTCAGCTCGAGGAACTGCAACGTCGTGCGATGGAAACGCGCGGACAGGGACTGTATCTCGCTCCGTACAAATACGGATGAGAACTATATCTCGCTCCGTACAAAGACGAACGAGGCATAACAGCAAAAAAAGAAAAAAAGAAAAAAAACGCCAAAGAGACAATAAAAATACCTATGGGTGTAACTACCAACGTACAATTGGAACCAGCTGGCGAAGCGTATGCGCGTACCATACTTCAGAGGCATTTTTATGCGTGACGCATTACCGATTAGCGGCGCGCATCGAAAAGAGAACGGTATCGTAAATCTGGACGACACGATGGGTTCTGGCACTTATTGGATAACGTATGCAAAGAGACATGATCGTGTCATATGTTTCGATAGTTTCGGTAATCTTCGGTCGCTCAAGGAACTGATACAATATTTCGGAGACAATGTTATGATAGAGTACAATCGAACGTCCTATCAGACGTACGATCAAAACGTTTGCGGACAGTTGTGCTTGTGGTTTCTCCAAAGGGCCGACGCGCGTGAATTTATAAAGTCCGACAAAATGTCGCGACGTCTCAGTATTCTTGAACGTTGAACACTTTTTTCAACATGTCGCTGACGCTTACGCTGAGTGGGAAGAGCAGCGTTCTCGCGGCAAATTATTTTCCAGCCATAGATTTGAGTGATGGTGACTACGAGTTTGGTCTAACAATTTTGGAGACTTATCACACAATACCGAATATAAACGCTTCGAACAATACATTTTATTTTGGCAAAGACGCAGAAATTACGATTCCCAAGGGTTCGTATGAATTGCATACCATAAATGAATTTTTGAAACGTGAGATTTTACGGAAACGACACGACGCGCCCGATGGTAACGCTGGTGACACCGCGCGGCGATGACGAGATTGAGGAATACCCGATAGTGCTCCGCGCAAATTACAACACAATGAGGTGTGAGATTAAATGCGCCTACAGAATAAACTTTAACAAGCCCCATAACATTGGTCGATCAACATAATGAACGTAAATATTATCCGTGTAGAGTGCAATATGTGGGGGCATACAGCAACGACAAAAGTGTGCACACGATACACGAATTTTCGCCGAGCGTACCGCCAGGATATAAGATATCGGATCTGCCGATGCAGATCATTTACCTGCCAGTCGTATGGAGCATTACGGAGCTAACGATACGTATTGTTGACCAGAACGGATGATTGCTCGATTTCAGAGGAGAAGAGATCACTGTCAGATTGCACGTACGACGGCGACAGGGATAACGCGAGCGTGACATTTGAGATGCTCGTGTTGAACGAAGCGAAGCATACACAGACAGATAATGCATCTTTTACAAAGAAAACATCGATAATACTCGCTCATCCGGCTGCATCAAAAAGAGGAAACGCGTCGAACGTTAATAAAATTTTTACAAGCTTTAGGATTCGCGGTGCGCAACTTGTGAAATGACTGATATCCTAAACATCGAAGACGAGCCAATCTTCGATCGCATCGTCAAGATTGAGACTCATGCGTACAACCCGTTCGCTAATACAACGTTCGGGTATAGCGATGAGATAAGAATACCCATACAGCAATAGAATCTGTACACATTGCTGTACGAAAGCTTTCTATATATGGAGGAACTAACGAAGAACAGAGTCGAAGGATCTGATGTGGTGTTGGGAAATAATTTTATCACGTTCATATTCGATGAGATTCGATACGAGCTTGATGGTGTGGAAATTAATCGTAACAGAAACGTGGGCATAACTAACACGCTCAAACACTACGTAACAACATCATCCGACAGAAGCATGATTCTGAGGAATGTCGGCTGGGATGCGCGTACTAACGCGGATGGATATTTTAACTTTTGCGTACCTCTCTACGCACTGTTGGGATTTTGCGAGGATTACGGACGCGTGATAATCAACGCTCGTCACGAGTTGATCTTGATACGATCGCGTAACGACATCAATTGCCTGATGGGAAATTCGACGTTGGATCCCGTGATCGACTTATTCAAGATACAATGGCGATTGCCGCACATGTTATTGAGCGAGATAAAAAAACTATCGATGCTGCGCACTTTGGAAAGCGGACGATACTTAAACATAGCTTTTCGCTCGTGGAATCTGTACGAGTTTCCGCTGTTACAGCGTACAATCAAGCATTTGTGGGCCATCAAGACCACTACTCAGCTCGAGAAGCCGCGATATGTCATCTTCGCTCTGCAAACAAGTCGAAAAAACATCATGGCTGAGGACACGAGCCGATTCGACGATTGCAACTTAACCAACGAAACTCTATCTGAACTCAGAATGTTATCCGTACGACAATATGAATCTGAATTTTGACAAAAACAGATGATCCGTGTTGTATGAAACGTACGCGCGTTTCTGCAAGGGTTACTACGGATACGAGTATCTCGAGCCGAGTCACCGTCACATCTTTTCTACATAACGGCCCATTTATAATCATCGATTGTTCTCGACAAAACGAATCGGTCAAGAGCGCAACCGTAGACGAGATTGGAATTTGAGACTAAAGAGAACGTACCGATGAATACCACCGCGTACTGTCTCATTATACATGATCGTGTGATTCAGTACAATCCGTTGACTAATGTTGTACATAAGATCACTTAAGAGCATCGCTGGTATATGAGTGACAATAAAATCTATGATACATCAAAATCGACCGCAATCTCGAAAAATTGCTCGTCATGGTCATGCCAACGTTCATAGACCTGCAAGGTTTTCGTTGGAGGACAGTTTGTTGTAAAGGAGTTGCTCTAAAAGAACGGACCGTTCTCTCTTACTACATTTTCATAAGCCCTATACCATGGCATTTCCTCGCAAGTGCCGACAAGTCTCGCGCACGCTGGATGATACGTCATCACCATAGACTGCGATGAGACGACGGATCGATTCCATACAGCAAAGCTAAGAGTTTGATTACAAAGGCTGTGCACGGAAAGATGATGACAACAACGACGACGATGCTGTTATATATGTCAAGGGACACGAAAAACGACAATGGTCGTAGAATTTGCTTCTGAACGATGAACGTGTACATTGAGAAGCTGGATGCTGATTATAAAGACATAGATTCTCTGAACAATTTGAACGCTGATAATACTATGCGATGCGGATATTACTATACTAATTGCGTTTTACAAAATGTATTTAAATTGTTTAATTGGTGGTCAGATAATCATGAATAAAATAAATAAATATGATATACGAATTATGTTTTTGTTATTTTTTTCCCTTACGTTGATAATATTCTAACGATCGACGTACCGCTTCTTATCATATAACGCCGAGAAGTTTATCTTGCCAGGATGACTCATCGCGGACAGGAATGTAAGTCAGTGTATCGGTTATGCACATGACAAAGAAATTGAATCACGATTTAACAAAATGAAAACTTTTTTTAAAAATATATTAATATTTTTTTATTGCAAAAATAAATTATAGAATGGAATTTTATTTATTCTATACACATTCGTTTGCGAATCTTTGTTAATTATTTAACTATTTAATTATTCAAATGAGAATATCCTGTAGATAAAAATTTCACCAAACTTCTTCATCATCTTCATATGAAAGTAAACCAAAAAGTATCTGCAAATCAAATACGTCCTCGCGAGTACTTTCTTCCCATAAAAAGTGTGAATACTCCTTGTGTTGGCGACGCTGATACCGTATCCACCGCCGATGATTAATATTTATAAAGCTATTAATTTTGATATCATATATGCACAAATACTACAAAAAATAATTTAAAAAATCTCAATTTCACAATTCACAAAATACATCACATATCAAATAAAGGAAAAAAGAAAAAAAGAGAAAAAAAGAAAAAAGAAGAAAAAATTACATATCCCATTCGGGTGGCGTATCTGAATTTTTATAAGATTCCTTATTTACCAGGTGTATGCATAAGTTTTTTCCGGTTTTTTAGTAAAAAAAGACACGTAATTTTCAAGGGAAATTAATTTTTTTTTTATTCAAAATATTGGCCATCGGCTTCTACACATTTCGCTCATCTTTCAGGTAATTTATGAATACCATGCCAGAAAAACTGCTTGTCTTTTGCGGCAAATCATTCGTCGAGCCATTTTCCAACTTCCTCGAAATTGCTGAAGTGCTGCTCTGCGAGCGCGTGCCCCATTGATGCGAAGAGGTGATAGTCAGATGGCGCCAGGTCTGGGGAGTACGGCGGGTGCGGAAGGATGTCCCATCCAAGCGATTTCAAAGTGTCTTTCTGGTTTTGCTGTGTGAGACGGCGCATTGTCGTGTAACAAAATCACTTTGCCATGTCTTCTGGCCCATTCCGGTCGTCTTTCGATTAATGCGTGGTTTAAATTAATCATTTGTTGGCGATAGCGTTGTGTATTAACGGTTTCGCCGGGCTTCAAGAGTTCATAATACACAATACCGCTCTGGTCCCATCAGATACAGAGCATGGTCTTCTTGCCGAAGCGATTTGACCTTGGTGTTGATGGGCCGGCTTCGCCAGGTGAAAGCCACGATTTTTTCCGCTTCGGGTTTTCAAAATAAATCCATTTTTCGTCACCCGTCACAATTCGATACAAAAATGATTTCCTTTCGTGGCGTTGAAGCAGCATTTCACAAGTGACTTTGCGATTTTCTATTTGACGTTCATTCAAATCGTGTGGAACCCATTTATCGAGTTTATTGATCTTTCCCATTGCTCGTAAACGTCTGCTGATTGTTTCTTGTGATACATGTAATGCTTCTGCTAATTGCCGTTGAGTTTGAGTTGGGTCATCATCCAATAACTCCTGCAATTGCTCGTCTTCGCATTTTTGTGGTCTACTAGAGTGCTCACTGTCTTTCACATTGAAATCACCACTTTTAAATTGTCGAAACCATGTCTCACATGTTCTAATCGATGGAGCGTGTTCACCATATGTTTCTACCAGCAAACGATGACTTTCAACAGCCTTTTTCTTTTGATTAAATAAAAAAAACAATGCGTGCCGCAAATGTTCTTTTTCAGGCACAAAACTCGACATGATCACTGAACGATAAAACAAAGACGCTAGTTTTTGGCGGACTCAACTTGTGTGTGTTTGTAGTTTTAAATGTCAGACGAACAAAATGATGTATGTGTCAAATTAATACGCTGCGTACTTTTCGCTGGTGACATCTCTCTTAGTTAAACCGGAAAAAACTTATGCATACACCTGGTACACGGTTTCTATAACTGAGATACCATCGAGATATAATGTCTGTCAAATTACAAATATTGAGTTTAATATTTTTTACAATATTGAATTTAATATTTTAAACATTAGAAAGACATATGTGAATAAATATACGTACTGCTTCAGTTGGATAAGTAATTTTTATAAATCTCTAATATAAGCCAAATAATCAAATTCCTGCGATGCCTTTTCACTTGCCATTTCTTCCCGTTGAGCGTTAGACACTATGCGATTTTTTTGCGTTTTTTTTTGTATGCAATCACATCGGCTTTCTCTCATATTTGATTCTACTGTGATCCTGCATACCTCATGATCTATTATATATCATCTACAGTTTCTTTGTCCTTTTGTCTAAATCAGAGCATCATCATAGATCTCCCCGAATCGCAATTTGTTTATAGCAGTCGGAATATCGGCGCTTCTTTCTTAACACGTCGCGACACGTATGCCAATTTCCATGAAAAAGTCATCATAAGTCTCCCCGATTCGCAATTTGTTTATAGCAGCCGGAGTATCGGCGCTTCTTTCTCTTAACATGTCGCGATACGTACGCCGATTTCTAGGAAAATCACATTTTGTAATTTGACAGACATTATATCTCGATGGTATCTCAATTATGGAAACCGCGCAAATAAGGAATCTTATAAAAATTCAGATACGCTACCCAAATGGGGTATGTAACTTTTTCTTCTTTTTTTTCTCTCTTTTTTTTTCTTTATTTGATGTAATGTATTTTGTGAATTGTGAAATTGAGATTTTTTTATTATTTTTTGTAGTATTTATGCATATATGATATCAAAATTAATGGCTTTGTGAATATTAATCGGCGGTGGATACCGTATCAGCGTCGTCAACACAAGGAGTATTTACACTTTTTATGGGAAGAAATTACTCGCGAGGACGTATTTGATTTGCAGATACTTTTTAGTTTACATCCATATGAAGATGATGAAGAAGTTTGGTGAAATTTTTCTCTACAGGATATTCTCATAACGCGAGTTACTTTTAAATAATTAAATAGTTAAATAATTAACAAAAAATCCGCAAACGAATGTGTATAGAATAAATAAAATTCCATTGTATAATTTTGGAGCATCATCATAGGTCTCCCCAATTTGTTTATAGCAGCCGGATTATGACGCTTCTCTTAACACGCTGCGACATGTTCAGTCGTCAGTCTAAATCGGAACATCATCATAGGTTTCCCCGAATCGCAATTTGTTTATAGCAGCCGGATTATCAACGCTTCTCTTGACATGCCGCGACACGTTCAATCTCATGCGATGAGTCTTGTGGCGGCATATTGGCAGTCGTTGAAACGTCTTCACCATCACTTCGGCATCACTTCGATAATAATTTTGTGCGCGAAGAATCGCCAGTGCGCAAAAAAAATTGCTTTTGCGTGAAGAAATTTCATTGAAACGTCTTCGCAATGGCATTATCACGCATCATCTAAGGTACAACGATGGTTCTTTCGTGATATATGTGCAGGAACAGAATATTTATTACGTTGACAACAACCTTCTCGTTGATGTTGTGGAATTGCCATGGTCAGTAGAATTATATGAATTTATTAGTTCATTGGCTTCGGCGCAGAATGAGGAGCAAGAGGAGGAAAATTATCCAGAAGTCTCCTCGCAGGTTAATTCCGCAGTATGTGGATAAAGTCCCTCTCCTGCGGGTAATCCCGAATTGAAAGGGAATATAAGGAATATAAAATATTATATAAGGAAGGGAATATAAAATATTTCTTCTGGATTATTAAACATTTCTTTTGTGTAGTTTTTAAAGTGACATTTTCTTGGATTATTAAACATTTCTTTTGTGTATTTTTTAAAATGACATTTTCTTGGATTGTTAAACATTTCTTTTTGTGTGTATTTTTACGTGACATTTTTTCTTGGATTGTGACATTTCTTTTTGTATGTGTAGTTTTAAGTGACATTTTTTTTTAATTACTCTTCTATAACCTCAACCTGGTGAGTCTTTTTTAATTTTTTCTTTTTTATTTTTATTTTTTATTCGGCGGCGGCGGGCGCCCCCCCCCTCTGATGTCATGTCCACGCGCCCTGTCTACGCGCAATTTTTTCTTTATATCATCTTCGTTATTTATCTTTTCGTAATTGTTTATTTCGTAATTGTTACGGTGTTGAAGGCATCAATCATCGATTCAATCGCACGCTTAAGAACTGTTTATGCTTAATAGCACTGGGCCGATTTCGTCCAACGTGTGCCATTCCCACCCCTCCCTCCGGAGCTCTTCGGTTGCGCGCCGCCCTCCCCGCACACCCGCACCTCTTCGGAGGACCTTAGAACCGGCTTAGTATACCTACTTTGGTGATCACAAATTTTGTGTGTTCTCATCCTCCTGTGTGCAAAGGAGAAGGATTTTCTCGTTTCCTGTGTGCATTCGAGAATATTCGATGTCCGTTAGTTCTGCTATGTGCGCATAAATTTTATATATTCTCGTCTTACTGTGTGCGGACGAGAAAGACTTACTCATTTCGCGTATCTGAGAAAAGTCACTGACGTTATCTGTAACGCGGCGACAAGTATCGCGGGGAAGCTATTTTTGTGACGAGTAAAAAATGAAACGATAAATCGATTAACAATAGACCCATACACATTAAGAGTATACAATTAAAAAGTGCCCTGAAGTAGCGTGGATTGTCGGATAAAGGCAAGAAGAATGAATTAATTGCTAGGATGCAAGAAGCTGATCCGACGGGAGCATGGATCGAGCAAACGGCGCGATGACGGACCGCGACGCACGGATGCAGCACGACGAAGAAGAGGGCATGGCAGTTGAAGGTTGTGATTCATCGGAAATATCTCGTGTTCAACTTGAAGATGAATTGCGACGTCGAAAGAAATATTAGATGGAACAAGAAATCGACCTTTTACATCGTGAAAACGAACTCTTGCGAGCATCGCCACAGCATAGTGTGACGTCGACGGTATCACCTACAGCAGGGATTATTAAGAATATCGGCAGGTTGCTAAATAAATATCACGGATCTAACAATGATCTGTAGCGATGGAAAGAGCAGGTACAATTTTTGCCTATGAACTCGATGATAATACTGTAAAGATGCTCGTATCGAAATTGAAAGGCAGAGCGCTTGAGTGGTATCACTCACGTCGAATACATGGCGCTCAATACCGACCAGCTCTTTCGGAAGATGCAGCAAATGTTTGATCACCCGATGGCACGGCTAGAAAGAAGAAAAAGATTCGAGGCACATGAGTGGCAAAAAGGCGAGTCATTTGTTGATTACAGTCATAATAAAATGATGTTAGAAAATATGGTTCCTATAGTTGAAGATGAGATGATTGAATATATAATTGATAGAATTCCATCTGAGTCGCTCAAGGATCAAGCAAAGAAGCATTGCTTTTTATTGATGAAGGAAATTATCAAAGCTTTCGATAGAATCCAACTGAAATCTAATCAACCAACGAAAAGAGATAATATTCAAGAAAAGTATGTTAAAAGAAAACTGGACGAAGAAAGATTGACCGGGAGATGATGAAAACATCGCCGAAATCACAACCTCGAGGAGTGGTTAAATGTTACCAATGCAATGAAATTGATCATTACGCAAAAGATTGCAAGCAAGGTCAATGGTGGTGTTAGAATGATCAAGTCAGCTAAAACAAGAAAGGCTGTTGTTAGCAAGCAAGTCGGAATAGTTGAGGCAGAAGATACGGAGTCAGAAGATTGTAGGGATAAAATCGAAATCGAGGAAGATAGCATCTACATTATGAACACTAGAGACGAGTTTCTATGGACAATTCAACTCCGAAGAGGTGGAGGTGAGCCTGTAAAGTACATAACGAGGATTGATACGGGATGTCCTATCAGTCTGATTAGAAGTAATGAGGTATCCAAATTTGATTAGGCTGGTTGGTAAGGAATGGGACAGATATTAACGCGATATTAACGAGTCGAAGCTTCGTATGTTAGGAGATGTAGATGCTTCTATTTTATTAGAAAATGATCGAACAATAATGTTCGATGTGATACCGGAGGAGACGATGTCTATTTCATTATTGCTCGACAGAGATGTACTTAAGCCATGGGTATAGACTTACTAAAAATCCCGAGTACGATAAAGTAGTTATGGAAATATAGGTGAGTTAATATAGGTGAGATGCAAAAAACTTTAATCGTATTCATATTAATTGCAGTTTACCGCCGACTAATTTGTTAAGATTCCAAACTATCTTTGGAATTATTATGTCAAACCAAGCGATTAAAAGAAAAGACAAAAATAAGGGCGGAGGCTGCTATTATTCTGAAAGACTCAGCAATTCAATTCCTCGCAGGTTGAATTATAAAGATAAAGAAAATGTAAATAAAATTTTCGACAATTTACTAGAAATGAGAAATTGGCCGAGCAATTCCGAATACGCATCATTCATAGTGTTAACGCATAAGAAAAATGGCGAAATCCGAATGTGCGTCGATTATAGGGCACTTAATAAAGTAATAATGTGCGATGATTATTCGTTGTTTCTTATAGAGGATCAGCTCGATACATTGCGTGATAAACGATTCTTTAATAAATTAGATCTGAAAAATGGATTTTACCATGTGGTTATGGCCGCCAAATCTATAAATATACGTCATTTATAACACCATTGGGGCAATTTGAGTTTATGAGAATGTCGTTTGGGGTAAAGATCTCAGCAATTTCAACGGTTTATTAATGAGACTATGGCAAGCGTCATAAAATCGGGCAATGTAGTAGTCTACATGGATAACATATTAATAGCAAATGAGACATTAAACGTTCATTTTGACACATTTTGACTCTGAAGACTGTGTTCACATTATTAGTTGAGAATAAGCTCGAATTGCGCCCTGAGAATCTGTTTTTAGCGACGGAGATAGAATACTTCGGATACGTTAACACATGAAGGGGTACGGCTTACGGAGAATGAAATAGCCGCGGTATTGGATTTCTTCGAACTCAAGACAATGAAAGAAGTGCATAGCTTGGCATCTTATTTCTGCAAATTTATCTAGAAATTTGTCATTATTGCAAAATCTTTATATTAATTATTGAAGAAAGATGTCCCATTTGCATTTGGAGAAGTGGAGAGAAATGCCTTTCATATGTTAAAGTTCAAATTGATTGAGGCACCGGTTCTAGCAATTTATAATCCCAGCTTATACACAGAGCTTTATTGTGATGCTAGCATCCATGGGTTCGGAGCTATCCTGTTTCAATGACAACAAGATAAGAGACATCCAACAAGATAAGAGGTATTTTATTCTAATAAACGGACAAGAAGCAAGAGTTTAGGTACCATAGTTTCGCGCTAAAAATTCTGGTAATTGTCTTTGCACTGCGTCGGTTTCGTATATATTTGTATCTCTTTTTTGATTGTGTCTGATTGTAGCGCGGTTATTCAAACATTGGAGAAAAGAGACACGAATAGCTAAATGGAATCTTGAATTGCAAAGCTTTGATTTTAAAGTGATACACAGACGCGGATCACAAATGGAGCATATTGATGTTCTCAGCCGAGCATGTTCTTCGCGGTTTTGATAGTCGAAGACAATCTATTCGAATGGAATTTAATAGTGCTATAGCATAGGAACCCAGAGATTAGGCTGTTAGCGGATAAGTTGGAAACCACTGAAAGCTCTCAATATGAACTGCGCAATGGTCTTATTTACAAGAAGCATGGTGATCATCTCTTATTTATGGTACCTCAGATAATGGAATAACACGTTCTATTTCGTTACCATAACGAAATAGGACATGTAGGAATAGACAAAATGGTCAATATAGAATAATATAGATATTAGAACAACATATTAGAACAACATATTGGTTTCCAAATATTAGAGAGAAATGTCAACAGCACGTCCAAAAATGTTTAAAATGTATCTCTTTTTCCTCAGTATCAGGTAGGGTAGAGAGAGTACTTCATCCGATTGGCAAAGGTAGAACTCCTTTTGAAATGATCCATGTGGACCATGTAGGATCGATTAACAAGCAAATAGCATTAAAGAAATATATCCTAGTAATAGTAGACTCATTCTCAAGATTCGTCCGATTATATGCCACTAAAACTGTTAATTCAAAGGAAGCCATTATTTATGTTACGTCCGTGTTCTCGTCAGGAGGAGGAGAACTCGGGTGGACGCACGGAACCTCCCTTTTTCTCGCGGAACGACGCCGATCCGCGAGTCGAACGCGCGTTAAGGGGGGCAGGGATCGGGTCAGCGTCAGCGGCGCTATTACCCTTACCTGCGTCCGCGCTATTCGGTGGTCCGTTTTAGGTCAGAGAACCGAATCTCTTTGACCAGGGATGGACCTAGTGTGATCTTCAGGGAGCCGGGAACGGCGCGGGGTCAGGTTTAGGAGAAAAAAAAACTGTTTACTACCGAATTTTGATCAATTAATTTTAATAAGAAATAATAAACGTGAACTACAATCTTCTTTTCGTATACATAAAAGGTTAAAGTATTGATAACAAAAGAAATCTTGTACATACAAATATAAAAAAAAACGACCGCGGGGAAGGGAAATCTCTTAAATACCCAATTGCTCAAGTTGGGACAAGAAATTGGTGATAGCGAATGGGTCTATAGGATCGGGTTGTAGGTGTGGAGGAGGATTGGGGTGCGCGCTGCGGAATGCTTTAATCGGGACGAGGTAGGGGAGAGGATCGCGGGAAATGTACATTGGGACAGTATCGGTTATGGCATGCTTGGATATTTGGTCCCAGAATTGTTGGTCGGGTTTAAATTTCCTCGGGATGAAGAAGGTGCCGGGAGGTGGATGGGCGGGAGAGCGGGGGAATTGACGGACGAGGTGGAAGAACTTCTCCACGTCAAAGTTTTCCGGAGTGCACTGCCTCTCGAATTCGGCTGCGGAACGGAGGGCGGAGGCGTATTGGTGGAGCGATATTTTGGCTAGTTCCGGCTCTACTTCTACTAACCGCTCCGCGAGTTCTTCGGCGTGGCATTCGCGACGAATCCTTTTATTAGCCTTCTCGCGACGGTGTCGCAATGCCCGTTTCGTTGGTCCATTACGAATGGCATTTGTTTGGTTCACTATACAAATGAAGGTCAAATATGAGAGAAGTTGAGGAATCGAAATAAGGCAGCTTCACCGAATCAATCGGCGGCTTGCCCGGTTGGAATGTTATGGAATCGGAGGAGGCAGCTTCACCGAGTTAATCGGCGGCTTGCCCGGTTGGAATGTTATGGAATCGGAGGAGGCAGCTTCACCGAGTTAATCGGCGGCTTGCCTGGTTAGAAGGTTCTGGAAATGATTGTGAAGTTAGGGAAGGCAGCTTCACCGAGTTAATCGGCGGCTTGCCCTTTGGGAATGTTGGGGTGGGTTTAAGATAGATAAATTTTTGAGGAATAAATAAATAAGATGTCGCGAACCAAACTGCCAGTAAACACGCGGGAAAAATTGATAAGGTTGGACTTACTTTTTGTTGTAGCGGCCGGGGGTCGAAGAATGTAATTGCCCAGGCTGGATCACTGAATGGTTCGAGAATAAAGTCGCGCACAGATTCTAACTGTTACGGAAGGTGTCGACCTCGAGTGTATCAGGAAGAAGAGAGCGATCCGCTCCGAGTCGCGGTTTTTAAAGGGTTCCGGAGGGGTGGGAATATCTGAGGGCGTGATGGATTTCCGTGTTGGCTTGTCAAATGATAATTTAGGAAAATTATGAATATAGAGGAAGGAGGGAAGCGGTGTCCTATGATTTGTGGTCGTTTTTCCATTTTCAGATTTCCCAGCGAATGGTAGAATTAGTTTTTAGATAGATAGAATTTATTAATAAAAATTCTCCCGCTAGTTCGCACTCTTAATCGCTCATTGGTGTGCCAGCCAACGGCCACTAATCAGTTCTTCTTGATTGGTACTTTTTTGTGTTTCCCCACCAATGTGGGGAGTGTCATCCCCGAACGATCCAACGCGTTTCTTATCCGTTAGGAATTTGCTTTTGTTAATAAAAATTTTTTTTATTGGTAAGTCGTAAACTTGTCGGCGCCGACAAGGCTGTTTACCAAGGATTTTTTGATAGTGAGACATATCTCGGGAGAACGATTGTTTATTTAGAGTTTTTTTTTTTTGTTTGATTGGGTTATTTTTCTTTGATCGTTCGAAGTGCCCGTTTATGGATTAGCAGCCGTTAAATTTTTTCCTTCCCGAAAGAGAAGAATTTGTGAAGTCCCCCGGACGTAACATTTATCTAATTAATTATTTTCAGTTATAACACACCAAAAATATTAGTGTCCGATCGTAGTAGCTGTTTCGTTTCCAACTTTAAAGATTTTCTAGAGCAGCGTATAGTATAAAACATATCAAAATGGCTACCGGCTCCCCTCCAGGCTAACGGTTAGGCCAAGCGTATTAATCGATGTTTGGCCCCAATGATAGCCAAATTAAGAAGTAGCATATAATACAAGATACAGTGATATTGAATACTGTTTAATAATACTATAAATCGACCTACAGGAAAAAGTCCCAGCCAACTGGCTGGAATAGATCAGCGTGACCATGTCAATCATCTTAAAGAGTTCATGGAATTTAGTGTTAATGACTCGATCAGGGATATTGCAAATATTCGGGAAGCAGCTATAGATCGAATGCAGTTGGAGCAACAAAAACAAAAGGCATACTATGATTATAAGCATAAGAGCACTTCCCACTAGTTATAGAACAGGTGATTTGGTTATGGTAAGAAATTTTGATAACACTCCGGGAGCGGCTAGAAAATTGATACAGTTGGCCTGTATGAAGTGAAGAAGATGCTGAGTAATGATCTGTTGAGGATATTCAATTTTCAAATGGTTGTATGCGTGCGCAGATACATCCTATGTCGGTAATCATGCTCTGCTACTAAGAGCGATTGATATTATCAAGTCTTGTGTGTGACAATAAGGACATTTGTACGTTAATAAGTTTATTATACTGTATATGCATATTGTACTTGCTTTGTATATCTATTTGGCGTTTCTGAACTAACAGGGGTATGGGTCCAGGCCATACTCAGATGGCCAGTTTTTTTTATAAAAGAAAAAAAGGCACGTGTTTTTTGCCACATACGAAATTGCTTCACGCTGTTGCTGTTGAGATCAATGTTCTAAGTATTTCCTATTCAAGTAAATATCTGCTACGATTGGATCTACACGCATCGAGCTACACAAAGATAATTACGATACGTAATGCATGCAAGTGGAAGCCTTTATTGTAGCTCGGACTGAGTTACAAGATTGTAATTAGAAAAAGTCCGGTTCGCCGAGCCTTAGAAGTTAAAACTCCGAGCAGGATCATAGGTGGAAGGTTCTTCTGATCAAATATTATTACTCACTTTCGTTAAGTAGCTGATTTATTGGTATAGTTTTTTGACAATGTTTCGTGAATCTCGCTATTACTGATAACGATTGGACGTGTACAACTGTCTTGTTATGTATTGTGACTGTCCCTCTCGGTGATTTAGCGACCGTTTTTATAGTATTCTAGTAATGTCGTCTTATAATTCTAAATCGGACTGTATATGGTCAAAACGGCGCGCTCTTGGAAATTCCTCGTTCGCGCTCCGTTTTGGAATTTGCGGACTTGCTTTTGCATGCTTGCATTTCCGGCCGACGTTTCCGTAGCATCGGCTATTCCGAGATTCGAAAATGATCGTAAGAATAAGATATAATATGGCAAAAATATAAGGAGTAATTCGGGCTACAACACCCCTCCCTCGCCGGAAAAGAAAAACGGAGTGTTTCGCATTACAATTCAACATACATTTATAAAATTTTAAAATCGTGAACTTTCATTTCTTCTGCGCAGTTCGCTATTTTTTGTTTTCTTTTTTCTTATGATTACACTTATTATTCCTACACTTATAATTATAATTATTAATATTCCGCTGAAACCAACGGGGTACGTAAAATGTACGTTTTGGAACACGTTCGGCTTCTCATCTAGTTGTTTATTTAATTCATTTATTTTTGTGCTTAACTTTGTTAATTCTAACGGGTCTTTTATTATCGCAGTTTTATTTTTTCTGTGAGCTGTTTTGCACCTTTGATGTCTTTTGATATTAAATTGTATTCCGGTAAATGTGCTCGTACGTAACAGGTCTGTCGTCGCGTGACTATTGTTATTTCCAGCGTCGTTAATTTATAATCGCCGTTTAATTTTACTTTATCTATACCATTTATCTCTAGTTTTTTTATTTCCGACTTATCATATTGAATTTCTATTTTTTGATTTACTTGTGCGGAATAATCACACTTGTGGTTCCGTTAGCGTTAGCCATAATGAAGTATCAGAAATTATACGTCCTTGTTCGCAATTCTGGAGTTGTTCGGGCGCGTTTATATAAATTTGCACTTCGCATGACGCGTCCGTACCTATATGATAGACGGGAAAATTTTGTTCGCACATGTAAGTTTGATTGTTTTGTATGCACGTTTAGTTCACGCTCTTCTAATAATATATAGTGATGATTTTCTTTATCTATTGCTATTAAGGCATAATTTACCCGTATAAATGAAAAGATATTCGCGTGTTCGCGTATCGGAAACGGTATCGGTTTTATTAATTTGAATGTTATTTGATATTTGATGTGTTTTATGTTAATTTGAATCGGGAAAGCGATTACTGGAATTGGAAGATCGTGTAAATATCTGTTTTATCATAATACGCATTTATAGTCATATATTTCTGGATAGTGCGCCAATTTTTTATATTAATTTTAAATGAAAAGTGTCGTCCTTCTGTCAGCTGTGCCGCGGCTTCTCGCAATTCTCTTATGATATTCTCGAGTAATAGGCAGGTTTGCACTGTCTGTCTTTTGCTAATGATAGATAGTCAATAGTGTTTTCGACATCTTTGATCAGGTCCGTCATTATTGTCTTTAATATTAATATTAGTAAATTTTCATCCATAGCCTCTCGCTGCGTGTATTTTGCTAATTGCAATTCCATTCGCGCTACATTTTTCAGCCGATCTTCATTGTAACTTATGGTTTTTTTTTAATTCATTTATGTGGTCTATTATGGCGTTGATAATTTTTATCTGGTTTCTTGCAGCATGTTCTAAGATTTCTTGATTGTTTCGCAATAACTACATTTGCTCGTCTATGTGCGTCATTGGCATCCATCATATCAAATAATGTTTTGCTCATCGTACCAATTGCATTTAATAATCTCTTTTGCTCTCAGAGGCTCTATATATACTTTGTAAGTGTGCTAATAGTGTCGTTAATTTCTCGTTGTTCCTATGCAAAATTTGTAGGATATTTTGGCAAGTAAATCTGATTGGTCCAATACTTTTACATCGCTGGTTCGTCTGCTCTAAGTAATCTTGTAATTGCTGTACTCGTATTCCTAGAGCGGTGGTATCTAATTTGATAATTAACTTCTATGTAGTTTGTACCTGATTCATAAATCTAATTTCCTCGAAATATATCCCAGGATGATGGAAAAAACTTTTCATTTCAAATGGCGTTTTCTCCTGGATTTCTTCAGTGTCTATGATGGCCTATAAGGTTATTCTGTAATTATAATAAGTTTTCTTGAAAAAAAATTTTTTTTTACTGTTGTAGCGTCGGGACTGATGCGTATATTCTTTTACTTCACGAGATATGATTACTCTTATTTCGTTCTTCATTATATCTCCTCTTAGACTCTGGTGTTTATCTTTTAATTTCGGGATATCCTTTTCAAGATAGCACTTGCTTATCCGTTCTTTTTATTATATTAATGTTAGTTGTTTCCCGTGGATTATTACTAATAACGGGTGCTTTTGACGATGTCTCCTCGCGAGGCTAGTTTCTGTTTTAACAGTTCGCCCGTGTGCGACACTACGACACAACGCGAGTTAAGTGAGGAGGAAATCGTAAATAATTTCTCATCGTACAGTAGAACCTGGTCGCCTATTTGAAAAGTTTTCATTCTCGCGTTTCGGTCGTAATACTGCTTCGATTTTATCTTTTCTTGCTTTACACATTCTCTCGCTACTTGGTTCGTTGCACGGATCTTCTCTCGTAATTCTTGTACGTAATCGTCATACGAATAACTTATCTTTGGTGATTTGGTCAGACTTGTCGTTTCGCTCGGTGCCCGTAAATTAATTCAAATGGTGTGAATCCCGTCGCCGTATGTGACTTGTATTATACAAGCAACCATTGCGTAGGGTAGCTATTCGTCCCAATCTGTTTGGCTCTCATTTATGTAATGTTGAAGATATTCTGCCAAAGTTCTATGTAATCGTTCTAATGTTCCATTACTTTCGGGATGATAGGCTGTTGTTTGAATCTTCTCGATCTTCAACAACTTGCATGTATTTTTAAATATTTCACTCATGAAATTCGTGCCTTGATCGGTTAAAATCCTTTCGGGAATCCCGTGTTCGGCAACTATTTTGGTAACAAAGGTTTTTGTCACTATATTTGCTTCTTGATTCTCGGAATCGCTTTACTAAATTTTGTTAAATTATCTTGAAAAGTTAAGATATATTTGTTTCCGGCGTTTGTAATGGATAGTGATCCCTATATCAAGCGCACATTTTTCGGCGTATCGGTAATGACCATTGGTAGTTTGGTTTTTTGGTTTAGTTTATTTTTCTGACAGAGGCATTTGTTAATATAATCCTCCATATTGTGCGCCAATTATGTAGTTTAATAGTTTAATCCGGTTCAGAGTTCGTGCGACTCCTTGATGCTTCCCTGGCGCATCATGATATTTATAAAGTATTTGTCGCTTTTCTTCTGCAGTATATTCTCATTTTATCTCTTCCTCTTTTTTCGTCGTCATCGTTTCTCTCTTCATGTGCGACGGTGTTTAACTTGCATCCATCGAGAGAATAGGACCATCATCTGTCTGGAGTATCGGTCGTGGAGATTTGAAAGAATACATGTATATATGTATATTGTAATATATGTATATATGTGTATCATTGTATTGTTGACGTGTTATTCTAAACACGTTATTTGCGATAAATATCATCACATGCCTCGATAGTCGAAAGGATAAGATGCCTGCTCGGTAAGCAGGAGATCTAGATTTGATTCCTAGTTGAGGTGATATTTTTTCGCAAAATAATTACGAGTTTTTACGACTGGTTCGTGGTCGGGCCCCTTTGTGACGTACACCCTCCCTTCTTATTTGAGAGTCAAGAGTGATCGGACTTCTACTTAGTGCATCCGCGTTTGTATTTCCTTTGCCTGCCTTGTGAATAATTTCGTAATCATATTCTTCTTGAGTCTCCATCGTATCAATCTAGATCCAGAATCCAGAATCCTAGGACCAGGACCTAGATCTGTAACGCTGAATAGCCAAACTAATGGTCGATGATCGATGATTATTTTAAATTTCGTTCCGTATAAATATGGTCGGAAATATTTAACTCCCCATGCTATCATTAGAAGCTCTTTCTCAGTCATATTATAATTTCGTTCTGCTTTATTTAATACTCTGCTAGGCTATTGGTCGATCTTGATCTATTCGCCCTTGTGATAATATTGCTCCGATGGCGTAATTGGATGCGTCGGTAGTCATTAAAAATTCTTTAGTAAAATCTGGGTAATTTAATATTGGCTGGGTAATTTAATATTATAATTAATTTTTCTTTTAGTGTCTGAAAAGCGTATTGTTGCTCAATACTCCAATTAAATTTTTCCTTCTTTTTTGTTAATTTTGTTAGAGGTTTGGCAATTTTCGAAAAGTTTTGAATGAATTTTCGATAGTATCCGGCCAGTTCTAAAAATGACTGTATATCTTTCACCTTTTTTGGTGTCGGAAATTTCTCTACCGCTTGCAATTTACGGGGATCAGGTTGTATCCCATTTTCAGTAATAATATCTCCTAAATAAGTAACTTCTTTTTTGAGAAACTCGCATTTATCCGGCTGCAACTTGAGGTTATGGTCTCTCAGTCGTTGCATTATTTCAGTTAGTCGTTTATTGTGTTCGTTCAATGTCACACTTATTACTATATCATCAAGATAAACTAGACATCTGAGTCCTTGAATTCCGGTTAACATCGAGTTCATTAGCCGTTGGAATGTCGCGGATGCGTTTTTAAGTCCGAACGGCATTCTATTAAATTCATAGTATCCATATGGTGTAGAAAAAGCCGTTTTATTTTATGTTCTTCCTTCATAGGAATTTGATAATATCCGGATGCGAGGTCTAACGTTGAAAAATACTTTGCATTTCCCAGCTGATCTAGGATGTCTGTTATATTTGGTAGTGGAAAAGAATCTCCGATTGTTAGATTATTTAATTTTCGAAAATCCACTACGATGCGTAGTTTTTGTTTTTCCTTTTTTCCCGAATAAGAAGGGAGGGTGTGCGTCACGACGGGGCCCGACCACGAACCAGTCGTGAAAACTCGTAATTATTTTGCGAAAAAATACCACCTCAGCCAGGAATCGAACCTGGATCTCCTGCTTATTGGGCAAGCATCTTATCCTTTCGATTACCGAGGCATGTGATGATATTTATCGCAAATAACGTGTTTAGAATAACACGTCAACAATACAATGATACATACACACACACACACACATATATATATATATATATATATATATATATATATATTACAATATACATATACACATGTATTCTTTCGAATCCCCACGACCGGTACTCCAGAAAGATGATGGTCCTATTCTCTCGATGGATACAGGTCGGACTGCAGCGGCGACACCCTCCAACGCCATTGGTAAATATACAAATAATCCTCCTGGAGCACGACAGGAGAGATTGCATCAAGCATGGTTCGAGCCTTTTTGGGTACTACTAATAATGGCGCATTCCATTGACTCGTACTGTGACGTATTATTCCGTCATCTAACATCTTTTCAACCTGCCGATTTACTTGTTTTATGTTTCTCTGGCAATCTATAAGGTCGCACATTTACAGGCTATTGCTACGTGTATTTATTTCATGTGCTAGTCGTAGTGTAAGTCGTAGTGTCGTAGTGTAAGTCAGTGGAAGTCGTTCTCTACGTGAAATACGTCGTAGAAGTCAGAGTATATCTGCGTTAATGTCTTCTTTTCCTCGTGATTTAGATGTTCCGTCCGTAGCAATTTTTGTAAGCATTCCTGCCGTGACTGTACAGTACGGTCTTTGCTCTCGAGTAATTAATGCATGAGCATCTCCGCGGCGTTACCCAGCTGCACGGCGTCTAACGTTACACTCGGTGTCGTAATTTCAATAGTTTCGAAAGTTATATTAATTACAATTATTGGGCAGATATAATTATCGGGTTCTACCAGGCAGCTACCAATACTCCTGCTTCCGTTTTTTCAGGTTTCACTATTCCAATCTGATTTTGATTAATGATAGCTTGCACGATGGTTTCACTGCGAGGCGTCAGAATATACTTCTTGTGAGGCTACAACTTTAAATTTACGCTTTCTATTCGCAATATTTCCTTTGCATGATCGCATTTTGCTCGGTGTTTCTTTATGAAATCTATGCCGAGAATTCCTTCGTAAGCGATCAGGAAGTCATCTTTTATCACATACATGGTGTGTCTTATCTCTTCATTTCCGAGGATGATCGTGGCTCGAATCTTACCAAGAGTGTGAATCTTGTGTCCTGTTACGCCGGTGAGGCCTATTTGTTCCTCTCGTACTGACGTATTCCCTTTTAAATTTCCCACTTTAACAAATGTTAGAATAACACACGTATCCAACAAGAAATTCATTTTTCCTTTTTTTATTTCCTTTATTGACAAGGTTATCAAATCTAGAGTAGCGCTGACCCGCGTCTTGCCGATGTTACGTTCTGATTGTCCGTTTTTGGATCAACATTTAAGTACTTTTCCCTGGGATTGGACCGGTTTGTGAATTAATCAACCCCGAATAGGAAACGAATTTTATAAATTTTATCGCGGATCTTTCTTATTAATTTGGATAATTTATCTCGAAATCAATTTTTTTCAATTTATATTTAGGAATTTGCTTGATTATTTTAGTGTTAGGTTGACTTGCCAATTTTTTGCCAGTTTTAGGAATAATGGAAAGGGATCTTTATTTAAAATTATCGTTTGATTTACTGAAATCTTAGTCTTTTAATTTGAACTGCGCCCTCCTCTTTTGGGCATGAATACTTTTGAAATTAATTATTTATTATTGAGACTCTACATTGTATAATATTGATAGATTCGAATTTCGACAATTGTAATAATTGAATTTTAGTTTCTTGTACTTATGGTTCGATTAGCGGTACATTACATTCTTCTATTTCCAATAATGACAATGTTGTGACGTTCAGGTTAGATGTTCCGCAATCAAAGTCGATAATTCCATAGCTTTCTTCTATTATAAGATGTTCTGGATGAGAATTAAAAGAAAGATTTTCGCTTTCATCTGTTTTGAAAGAAATATTATTATTATGAATGAAATTGAAGTTGTTGCGCGGTACAAATTCAATTTCTTAGGTAATTGTCATTTTTTGGTTTTTCAAATTTTATTAGGATGAACGATCTTTGGTTTTCCTTTAAAAAGAATTTTGATATTTCCATTTAAAATATCTGTTATTATATGTGGTCCAGAATATTGATCACCTAATTTTTCTTTTCTTGGTTCACATAAAAGGAAAACTTGATCGTTAATTTGAAATTCTTGTGAATTAATTTTTCGATCATAATAATGTTTAGATTTAATTTTTGAAGCTATTAAACATTCTCGAGCCAATTCTTGTAAATTATGAATATTTGTCATTAATTCACATAAATAATCATTATATGTTTTTCCTTTTTCTATATCATTAATTATTTCATTGGACGATTGTTTGGCCACTTTGCCAAACACCAACTTATATGGAGTATATCCAGTTGATTCATGTGTACTCGTATTATAAAAGAAAGTTGCATATTCTAATAATTCATCCCATTCAGTAAATTTATTAACATATTGTTTCAAATATTCAATTAATACTAAATGAGATCTTTCCAAAGCTCCATGGCTTGTGGATAAAAGGATGTTATTTTAAATTGTTTAATTCGAAATTGTTTTGTAAATCTTTTCATTAAGTTACTCATAAAATTCGTTCCTTGATCTGTTAATATAGCCTTAGGGGTTCCAAAAATGCAAATAAAATATTTTAATAATGCGTCAGCGACTTTTACGGCAGTTATTGATTTTAAAGATATTGCTAAAGAAAATTTGGTTAAGTGATCTTGGATTGTTAGGATGTAGGAATTTCCTTTGGATGTTTCTAATAAAGGTCCAACTATGTTCATTGATATTTTTTTAAATGAAGAAAAGAGTGTGTCAGTTATTAACATAGATTGTTTGGTTTTGATTCGAACTAACTTTTTTATTTGACATTGTAAACATTGATTTATATAATTTCGAATTTCAGTATTTCTTTAAATTATCCCAATAAAAATTTTGTCTAATTCGATTATATGTTTTAGTTACTCCTTTATGTCCTCTAATTTTTGATGAATGAGCTTCTTCTATTATATCTTTTCGATTTTCAACTTCCGGAATTCTGATTAGATCGTGACAAATTATTAATTTAACTGGAATTTTGATAATAGATTCTCGAATTCAATTTAAGATTTCTTCCTATTTTATATTATCAATTTCTTGTATTTTAGCAATATTTAAAATTTTAATTGAATTTTCCTTAATTGCTTCTCGTAATTTATTAATTAAACAATGTAATGTTTCCTTAGTTATTTTTTCGTTAATATTATTTTTGCAAATAAAAATTAAATGAATTTTATTTCCTTTCTTTACTATTTCAATATTTCCTAATTTTTCTTCTTTAATTTTAGGAATTAAATTTCTACTTTGTAATGTTTTTGATCCGTCATCACAAGGTTTACCTTTTGCTTTTAGTTAAAAAATATAAATAATTTCCTTTTTGCATAAAAATTTTGTCACGACAGTTATTATATTTTGCTTTTGTCCGCGTGTCACTATCTGTCTTTCAGTTGTGTCATTTATTTCGTCAAAAGTCATTTCATTGTAAGTTTCGTCTTGTTCACTGTCATTGTCTTCGTCTTCGTCAAATTTTCCTTTGTTGTCTTCTTCAATATCTTTTTTTTCAATGTAATCATTTCTCATGGGTTTTGATCAGCATTTTTTTTTATCGTGTTCCGCCTTTTTACAATTTACGCAATATTTTTCCATCGCATTTACGCCGATGGTTTTTTCGGCTCTGGGTAAAGAAAATCGGTTTGTGTATCTACTAGTTCGACAATTTCGTCCGACATGTCCGATTTTTCCGCATCTTTGGCATTGCAGTATTTTATTTTCGCGGACGGATGTGCATACTGTATTCGCTTTTGCTCGCCCAAAATTTTCCATTGGTCTTTTAAATTTCTCTTCCGCGCTCGCGCCAGCGATGGCGTCTTGCAGAGTTGTAATGTTGAGATCGTACCAATAATTTTATGTCGTCTAGTAATCCGAGCTGAAAATTGCATAGAGCTTGCTGCTGTATGGTTTCCAAGATCGCTCGTTTATTTTCTATTATGTTATTTCGACCTTCTATCATGGACTCGTATAGCTCCATAGCTAGTTTGTCCGTACGTAATCCGAACGCTCTTGCCGATTCTCCGGATCTTTGTTTTAGTGTATTGAACTCTAGTTGCAAGTGTGTAATACTTTTCTTGCTAAGATAGTAAACTTCTAGCTCTCTTTTTAACTGAGCAAAATCGCGTATATCTCGAGTTTGAAAATCAGTCATAGCTTTGCCTTTTAGTTTAGAGCATAGTATTGCTTCCAGTAGCGTTCCTTCTTCCATCGGATTTGTATTTTTCATAGCGTATGATGCGGCACTTAAGAATTCCGGCAGCTTATGAGAGATTCCATCGAATTCTGGAATCATATCGCGAGCTTCTTTTAATCATAGATATCCCGCTACGGTCTCGAGTCGGAGTTCGTATATCTTCGAGTGTTCGTCCGTAGGTTATGTCTAACGGCTCGCGAGGTTGTTCATTAAGTATTTGTACGAATCAATTTTCGTTATAGTCGAAAATAATTTCTAGTCGACTGGTGTCGATGTACGTTGATGCTGGCTCGCTGTTCTACTGCCGCTGATAGCTGTAGGGTTGTCCTAGGTCTGCACTCAGCTATCTTTTTTGTACTCTTTCGATTGTAGGCTTGTTATTTTCTGACGGAGTCTTTTCCATCCGCCTGTTTTTCACAGATCTTGTAATTTGAGAAAGTTTCTCTTCTGCCTGCAGCCTTGGGGATAGTACTGCAGGTCTTATGAAAGTTACAAGAAAAATTTTTTCTGCCCGTTTTGCCTGCTAGGGCTTACTCTCGATTTCTGCTGGCCCAGTTAGCGATTATCCTTTCAGATTATATGAATCGTGGGGATAGTGTCGAAAAGCCCACCGCTGCCATCAAAATGTTGTAGCCCAGATTTGGTTACAAGATTGTAATTAGGAAAAGTCGGATTCGCCGAGCCTTAGGAGTTAGAACTCCAAGCAGGATCATAAATGGAAGGTTCTTCTGGTCAAATATTATTACTTACTTTCATTAAGTAGCTGATTTATTAGTACGGCTTCTTGACAATGTGAATCTCGCTATTACTGATAACGACTGGCTGTGACGAAGTACAATTGTCTTGTGATTGCCCCTCTTGGTGATTTAGCGACCGTTTTTATAGTATTCTAGTAGTGTCGTCTTATAATTCTAAATCGGACCTAAATCGGAATATATGGTCAAAACGGCGCGCTCTCGCAAATTCCTCGTTCGCGCTCTGTTTTTGAATTTGCGGACTTGCTTTTGCATGCTTGCATTTCCGGCCGGCGTTTCCGTAGCATCGGCTATTCCGAGATTCGAGAATGATCGTGAGGATAAGATATAATATGGCAAAAATAATATAAGGAGTAATTCGGGCTACAACATCTTGTTGATCAAGTTTGACGAGTGGGGTTATGTGAACGGAAGGAAGCCAAAACCGCAGGTGAGACTGAGCCTACAGCCAAATAGCGTGATAGAGAGCGATCAAAAGGCAAAATCGGACATTATTTTGTCAATAAGCCCATCTGAACTGCAACATGTGAGAGGCTGCATAACGTCACGAGAAGTTTGATTAAAACTGCAAGATATATACGCATCAAAGGGGCCTGCACGAAAAGCGACGCTCCTGAAGCAATAGACTCTGCACAAGCTGAGTGAAGGTGATGATGTGAGGGAACATCTGATGAAGTTTTTTGAGACTGTTGATAAGCTGGAGGCCATGCAGATCAATGTGAATAAGGACTTGTTAGCTATTCTGTTATTGTATAGTTACCTGCATCGTTTGAGAATTTTCGTTGTACAATAGAGAGCCATGATGATCTTCTTGATCCAAATGTTTTAAGAGTAAAAATCTTGGAAGAAAGTGAGTCTCGTTTACATAATAGAGAAAGTCAGTATACGTCTGGAACTTTGTATGTTCGCTCAAAACAAAGTAGACCTCAGGCGTCTAATTTAAAAAAATGGTAATTCAGGCTCTTGAGGTAAGCAAAGTTATTTCAAGTATAAGTGTTATCGCTGCAAGAAGAAAGGTCATAAAGGTGCTGACTGTCCTGAGAAGAATAAGCATTCAGGTATGCTTAGCACAGAAAATTATTTTGTGAGTTGTAATGCTGACTCTCTTGCCTTTAAAGCAGATAAAGTAACTGCTGGTAATAAGTGGTGTTTAGGTAATGGCTATACAACACACTTGTGTAAGGATAGAGATGATTTTACAGAAATGTTTCGCACTGACAGAGATAAGATAAAGTTAGCTAATAGTGCTATGTTAGACGTGACTGCAAAAAGTACTGTAAAGTTTATTACTGAAAACAAGTCAATTAGCTTGAATAATGCCTTGTATGTACCTTACTCATAAACTTGATGTCAGTCGCCAAAATAACTGACAAAGGGCATGAAGTTACTTTTAAAAGAAACTGTAGTTAAAAATGAAAAGAGTGACAAAATATTCAAGGCAACCAGATGTGGTAATTTATATTACATTGGAGAAGATTCTAGTCACTGTTATAGTATAACAAATGAAAAATTTTCTAACTTAATTTTGTGGCATAACAGACTTGGGCATTTACACTTTAAGGCCATTCAACTCTTGAAGCGACGAGGATTGATTGCTGGAAATGTGCCTGCTTGTCCGCTTATATCTACATGTTGTGAAGTGTGTCTTCAAGGAAAGCTGACAATATTGCCATTTAAATCAAGAGAAGAGATATCTGACCAAAAGCTGAAAATCGCTCATACTAACGTTTGTGGTCCAATGAGAGTGCAGTCTCGAGGAGGATCAAGGTATTTTATATCTTTCATTGATGATTGTACTTGTTATGGTCATGTGTATTTTTTGAACAAGAAAAGTGAAGTTTTAGACATTTTTAAAAAGTTCAAGAATGCTACTGAGACACAGACATGCTATAAAATAGTATATCTCCAATCTGACAACAGTACAGAGTATGTTACCCATAAGTCCGAAGTTTTTTTGTCGATTCAGGGTATTCAATGAAGATTAATTATTCAATACACCTGAACAAAATGGGGTTGCAGAAGGCGCAACAGAACATTGGTAGATATGGTACGCTGTATGTTAATTCAATTTGGATTGCCACCATCATTTTGGGCGGAAGCTGTGGCAACTGCAAATTATATTCGCAACAGATGTTCTTCAAAAACTGTGGAATTTAAAATTCCTTATGAATTGTGAACTGAACGAAAAGTAAGTTTTAAGCATATTCGTAAGTTTGGATCAAGACTGTGTATTTTGAACAAGAATCCATCAAAAGATAAATTTGTATCGAGAGGTCTAGAAGGAATCTTAGTTGGCTATTCTGAAAATGTAAAGACGTATCAAGTCTAGCTGACTGCTAAAAGGACAGTCGTAGCTTCGTGATGTGAAATTTGTAAGTGGTTTTAACAGCCAGGGGGAAATCGTCAAGGATCTCAAGTCTAAATCGGAAAACGGTGAAGTGTATGAGTATAGTAGTTACTTTCAACTTTTAGTGGAAAAACAAAGTGTTTTGATAGCACCTAGCTCACATAAAGCCAATGCTGATAATAAAGGGGAATATTTAGAAGAATCTAGACACAAGAAGGAGCTTAAACAGACAGTACGTCAAGAGAGACTCCTATAACTCAGACGCCTCAGATGAAGAGAGAACCCGGGAGACCTAAAAAGGGAATGACAGGAGCGCCGGGAGGGCCTCCTAAGATATATCTAAGATATATTCTGTAAGATATATTCTGTGATTCTCATTCTCGATATTTCGTTTATTGATACTGAAGATCAAGATTCACCAGCTGATCATGTTAGTAATCAAGAAAGTTCGTCAGATTCTAAAGGCGACATATTTGGGGAAGCAAACGTCATTTTTTATTCTGCAAATATTGTTAAGATTCCGTTCGCAGCTGTGAATGGACCTGAAAGTTCTGAGTGGAAAGACGCTGTCTATACTGAAATTAGAAATTTTGTGGAAAATGATGTTTTTGATATTGTGAACAGGCCGGCAAACCGTACCATCGTTGACTATCGGACTGTTTTTAACAAATAAATATGGACCAGAGGGTCAGCTAATAAAGAGAAAAGCGAGAATCGTAGCACAAGGTTTTGCTCAAAAACCTGATGTAGATTTTAAGGAGACATTTGCTCCTGTAGCACGTTTAAGCTCGTTTCAATTAATGATTGCTTTAGCTGCCCGACTTGGACTCCGTGTTCATCAACTAGATATCGAAGCCATTTATTTGAACGGCGTTCTTGAAAAGGAAATTTTTATGAGATCTCCACCACTTTTGAATGAAATGCTTCAGCAAATTGTAAACGAAGAAGATAAATAATCCACAATGTTTAAGCTGAAAAATTGTTAAAAAGTCTGAATAAAGATCAAACATCTAAATTGAAACATTCATTGATTCAATTGATCATACGCTATATGACCTAAGGCAGGCTGGCCGTAAGTGGCATGAAACAATTCACAAGGCGTTGCTTAGTTTAGGCTTGTAACCTACAAAAGCTGATCCTTGTGTTTATTATAGGAAAAATGATAAGCTAATATTAGTATTGCTCTACGTCGATGACTTTCTCATTGTAAATGAAAACGAAAGTTGAATCGAGAAGATTAGGCAAGGATTGTCCAAAATCTTTAAAGTCAAGAATTTGGGACTGGCATGTCGCTGTTTAGGTTTGGAGATAAACCAGTATAAAGATAGGATCACTCTTCCTCAAGGAGCAATTTATCAAGGAGCTCTTGGAACGCTTTAACATGAGCAAAGCTAATCTTGTTTCTACGCCATTAGAAGTGGGTAATCAGCTGATTAAAGATAATGAAGAACCAATCGAATTGGTGAAAGCTTATCCGTATCGCAAGTTGGTCGGAGGACTGATGTATCTATCTTGGGCAGAGGTGCAATAGGGTTTCATGAAGGAAATCGGATTATCTCAACTGTGTAAAGTTGCCCTGTATAATGATAATCGAGGAGCTGAGTTGTTGGCACATAATCTGATTTACCATAGTCGCAGCAAGCATATTGCCTTATCACTTCATTTGTTAATCGCTGCAGAAGAGTCTGCTGATTGTTCCTAGCAACATGTTCCTAGTGAAGAAATGTGTGCGGATTTTGTGACTAAAGGATTACCTCGCGATAGACATTTGTGTTGTGCTTCAAGAGTGGGACTTTTTACTGTAGAATAGAAGTTAAAGTCGAAACTTTGTAACTCGAATTGAAGGGGGAGTGTTGAGGATATTCAATTCTTGTATGCGTGCGCAGATATGTCCTATGTCAGTAACCACGCTTTGCTACCAACAAGAGCAATTGATATTATCAAGTCTTCTTGTATGTGACAATAAGGATACTTGTACATTAATAAAGTTTATAATACTGTATACGCATATTGTGCTTGCTTTGTATATCTATTTGGCGTTTCCGAACTAACATAATCGGTTGTTATCGATATCTTCGGATTTCAAAACATTCAAAAACTCTACAGTGGTCATACTGCTCATAAAATATTTTATTGTTATATAAGGTTATTTATGATCTACCATTATAATGATAGTTGAGAAAAGGTTTAATTTATATTTTATGATTTTTAAAAAAGTTTAATTTACGTTTTATAATTTTGTTTTTTTACATATTCATTATAAATTATCTTTAATTAAATACTATGTAACCAAATATAATTATTATATTTCGAGCATATAATCTTTGCGAATCATTACAAATCTGTATTGTATCCACGATTGAATTTGAGGGACCAAACTTCTGTCAGCATAGCCGAATTGTAGGTCATTTATCGATCTAATTTATTGATCGTATTATTGACAGTGCCTTGGTTAGACTGAGGGCACGCAATGAGTTTTAGAAAAAGGGAAGGAGAACCTGTGCAGCTCTGCAATTGAGAAGCAATAATAAGTAAAATGCAAAATAAAATGTCTTCATCTTCGTTATGAGAGTTCAGTATATTCATTATCATTCGATTCCCGGCACTTGACAACAGCAAATATACTACAAATATTATATCAAATTAAGATCATAATATATTTTAAATAGAATATAATATTTTCTATTTCATAGTATATATTGTATTTAACAATTTATGTTTATAAGTTATTTATAAGTGGGAAATAACATTCTTATAAATGAAACTTATAAATGAAACAATCTTAATTTTTAGCAAAATAATCTTTTTTAAATTATAAGGTTCATTTAAAACGCAGTTTAATTGTTCAGATCATAATAGTATTTAAAAAATTCCGATTCTTGGTTTGAAGAAATTGTTATCTTCTATTCGACATTTCTTCTCTCAACTCATGAAGATTATTAAATATAAATATATTTTTCTTGATGTAATTTTACAAAATTTTTTATGTAAACAAATTATGTCTTTAATGCTGTATAATTTTATTTCAATATTTAACATTCGGAAACAAAGATGTTTTGAAAATAAAAATATTTTTTTGTGTATATAATTATTAATTTTATACTATCAAGTGAGTTAGTTCCTATCAAGTTAGTTAGTTATGGAAGTAAATTTAATGCAGATAAATTATTTAATATGGAATTGGAGAATACTATCCTATCGTCACTATTTAACTTATTTAATACATGATCAATTATCTAATATTTAATATGCACGTAGTAAATTTCACTCACAATGTATAATTGTGTTATAATATTCGATAAACCAGCTTTTAAAATGAGCTAAGGCAAGAGAATTATTTTAAGAGTTTTATTAAAATAAAAGTTTATTGATTGAATTTATTTATAATTTTGTTATAAATTTTTAACAAATATTTAGATAAAATTCTGTTAAATTTTTTTATATATGTATATATTATGTTTTTTATATATGTATATATTATATATGTATATATGTATATATGTATATATTATATATTTTTTAACAATTTCACATTTAAATTAATTTTTTGTTTACTATGGCTATGTTTTGAGCATTATCAGTAATAAAAATCTATTCTTTATGTCTATTATAAATTTTTAGTGTGGACAATTTTTAGTACTCTTATAAAAGTTTGCTATGCATAAATTCATGGCCCGTGTGGGATTGCTAGTCCCCTATCGGGCGCCTCCCCAAGTGGCGGATTGGGGAACGCTCTCCGATTAGTACCGGGGGACTAAAACTGGCACTTACCGCAATGCATAAAACAATCGAAAAATAATATCCCAAGTGGCAGTCCGAACAGAATCTCGGAAAAGCCATCCTCTTTTGAGGTCGGCTTCATGAATGGGAGGGGGAGCAATCATTGCATAAACCGAAATTGATTGGCAATGCCACTCTTATAAATGAGTCGTATATAGGAGATGATAAACTGTCAGTAAAATTTGCACCTGAATCATCTGTTCACCTAAATAGACCAAGCTTCCAATCCTTAGTGAACTAGCCGCTAAAACAATGGGCGAGCAATGGATGGTCGTATCAACAAAAAAAGACTGAGAAATAGTCCTGACCATAATATTAAGATCAGTAAATAGCCTAAATTAAACGAATACTGGCTAGCTGCTGTAGTTCCAACTTCCAATAGATTGATGATCTTAACAATAACAATAATGACTCAGAAGATCCACCAAATCAAGAAGCACTGTCAAAACCTTCTCCGATTTTTGTTGATAAGGTAACATACAACCTCTCATTTAAATGCTTAACGATTTTGTCAAGACTGATTACGACCTAAGAATATTAAGGGACGATCAGGTAAAAATACAATCTAAAACACCCATAGCATACACTACCATAGTTAAGCAGTTATAACTGAAAGAAACTGAGTTCCATACATACAAGCTTAAAGAAGAAAGAAGCTTTAGAGTGATATTGAAAAACATGCACTTTTCAACGGAAACTCAAAACTGAGTTAAAAAACTTGGGGCACATAGTTATCAACATTTAGAATATCAAACAAAGAATAATTAAGAAATTTCTACCAATCTTCATAGTTAAGCTAAAATCAGATGCAAACAATAAGGATATATATAAAATCAGAAACTTGCTCCAGTGCCGCATCACTTTTGAACCTCCGCGCCCTAAAAGGGAGATGCCGCAGTGCGCGAGATGCCAGAGGTATAGGCACACTAAAACATATTGTCACCGTAAAGCTAAATGTATAAAATGTGCCAAGGACCACCTTTCAGCCGATTGTGCTAGGAAAGGGAAGTGTGACAGTCACCTATGTGCTATGTGGCGGAAATCATCCGGCCAATTATATAAGAGCTGCACAGTGCACAAGAAACTGCAGTACAATAAATATCCTAGCTTAAGACTAAAGAATAAATCCATTCAAACAACAGACAAAACAGTACATGTTACATGAAACAAAGTAGATAAATCTTATTCTAACATACAATTTGGCGTATGCGCAGAAGACCATCTCATGTAAGTCCTTCTATCAAGGAGGTTTCTAAAATTCAATTAGATCCTATGCCTTTGGCAAACAACACTGATAATATACAACAGCTAAAAATCAATGATTATGGGACAGATGAATACACTGTCAAAATTGTAAATTATTATTAACAGTATATTAACAGACTGACAGCATCTTCAACGAATTAAAGTTGGCAATATGGAATGCCAATGGTTCTTCCAACACTCACTAGAATTAAAAACATTCATAGCAACACAAAAATTGATATAATGTTAATCACTAAAACTTATTTTACGTATAAAAACTACTTTTCCATGCCAAACTTTAGATTCTATTAGACTAATCACCCGGATGGCAAAGCGCACGGTGGCACGGCTATCGTTGTAAGAGAAAGCATCAGACACTTTGTGTGTAATTCATTTAATAATAACCACATTCAAGCCACTACTATGCAGTTGAGGGTTATATAAGGTCAATTTAACTGCGGTCTATTGCTCTCCCAGATACTCTATAACAAAAGATGAATATATGGCATTTTTTAATACATTAGGACGAAGCTTTATTGCAGGAGGAGAGTACAATGACAAACACCTAAGATATTCAAAACATAAAAAACAACTCAACTTCTTAATTAAAAAATTGAAGAATGTACTTATGGAGTTCTAGGCTTATATCATCTAAAGATCGCCAATTTTCACTTGCAATTGATACTCTGAAATTAGACGTAATTTCCTCAAGACAATCTACCTACTGGCCTTCAGATAGGAAAAAAGTCCCAGACTTAATAGATTTCTGTATTATAAAAGGAATATCTAAGAACTACTTCCGATGTCAATCATGTTTTGAATTGTCCTCTGATTACTCTCCTTTTAGTCTCTTTGCATTCCCAAGTTTGTGCTAAAGCCGCCAAGTGCAAGCTGCATAACTATAGAACAAACTAGGAAAAATTTCGGGAGATTGTGGAAAACACTGTGGACACGGATATTGCTCTAAAAAGCGATGATGATATAACCCATGCAGTCCAGAGATTCAACGAATGTGCAGAGAGCTGGGAATCCACACCTATCAGTCACTAGTTAACCCTTATGCCTACATGCTCTTCAACAGTCAAGGAATTAAAAAGGATAAAAAGAGGAAATCGCGTAAACTTTGGCAATTGACGAGATATTCAAAACAGCTCAACTTCTTAATTAAAAAATTGAAGGATGTACTTAGCAAAGAGAGGAACATTGGAATTCAAGATTATTTAAGAAACCTGGATGTTACCGTTGCATCTGACTACTCGTTGGAAGGCAATGAAAAAAATCAACCAGCCTCAGCCCTCCTTTGCCCATATACGTGAGCATGATGGGAGCTGGGTAAGAAGTGATGAAGAGGAAGCAGTAATGTTTGCAAACCATCTCAGCGAAATATTTACATCGTTCGTCGAGGGGGATTCTCAAATAGTGTGTGAGAATTTCAATACACACAATATAATAAATCAAACGAGATCATCAATAGCGATATTCAAGGTAAAAGATGTTGGTAACATTATCCAAAAAATGGATTCTAAAAAAGCTCCTGGATATGACCTAATTACAGCCAGACTCCTCAAAAAACTTCTCCCAGTCGATGTCAAATTCCTGACATTCATTTATAATGCCATATTTATATGCCATATTGCGGAATTCCTTTGTTCCTCCTCAATGGAAAGTAGCTGAAGTCATCTTAATCCAAAAACCTGGTAAACCTGCTGAAGATATGAAATTTTATAGGTCCATCAGTTTGTTATTTCCGTCGAATTCCGTCGAAAATTATGAAAATATTAATTCTAAAGAATCTGAATCCATTTATCGAGGAGAAAAAAGATAATCCCTGAGTATCAGTTTGGTTTTAAGTGAATCTACAGCACAATAGAGCAAATCCACGGGATTGTAAACAAAATAAATTACAAAACTCTTTTCAAAAACAAAAAAGTACTGCTCGGCAGTCTTCCTAGATATATCCCAAGCGTTGACAGGGTGTGCCTGTTGACACGATGACTTCCTGAGTAAAATCAAGAATATATTTCCCATTAACTATTTTCTACTACTTCATTCATACCTAACAAATAGACTTTAGGGTTACATACGGTGACGTAACAATCAAGCTATTAGGTGTATAAAAAAGTTCTGAGCTTTAGATTTCATACAATCGAAATAACAATTTAAATTTTATATATCTTCTCGCCCTTTTGCGGCTTTAAAGCGTTGACATTTGGCCTTCTAAAATGCCATACGGTTTGGCGTTTGATGCACATAACCTCAAAAATCAGTAGTGTTCACGATGGCAATAAAAGAGCATATTCGATTTTCCATCCACTTCGCGTTTCATCTGAAGAAAAATGCTGCTAAAGCCAGTGCAATGATTTGTGCTGCATATGGAGAGAACGCTGTAAGTCATACTACATGTAAAAGATGGTATCAAAAATTTCGCCAAGGAGATTTCAGTCTTGAAAATGAACCGCTGGACGCCCTCAAAAGATTGAAACGGACGAATTGCTGGATATAAACTCTGCGCAAACTGAAACGGAGCTTGCGTTACAGAACAGCTTGGCGTTACGCAGCAAACCATTTCCGTACGTTTACATACGATTGGAAAGGTTCAGAAAGAAGGCAGATAGTTCCGCATGAATTGTTTGAAGACAACAAAAATCGTCGGCGTGACATTGCACTCACTTTGCTTTCAAAGTTCCGGAAAAAAGATTTTCTGCACAAAATCATTACAGGCGATGAAAAGTGGATTCTTTATGATAACCCTAAACATAGAAAATCATGGGTTGACTCTGGTCAACCTTCGACATCGACGCCAAAGCCCAATATCTACGCCAAGAAGGTTTTGCTCTGTATTTGGTGAGATTGGAAAGGTGTGTTGTATTACGAATTGTTACAACCGGGTGAAACAATCACGGCAGACCGCTACCAACAACAATTAATCAATTTGAGCGATGCATTAGAAGAAAAGAGGCCATTTACTGGCGTCGTAAAGTGATCTTGCTTCATGACAATGCTCAACCACATGTTGCGAAAGCGACTCAGGACCATATCTTTGCGTTAGGCTGGGAACTTCTCCCGCATGCGGCGTATAGCCCAGACATGGCGCCTTCCGATTACTACCTATTCCGGTCGCTGCAGCATCATTTGACTGATACACATTTTGTGAGATTTGAAGAGATACGAAAATGTATTGATGATTTTATCGCTTCGAAGCCGGTGAGCTTCTATCGTCAAGGAATTCGCAAGCTACCCGAAAGATGGCAAAAGGTCGTTGATGCAAACGGAGAATATTTCGCTAAATAATATTTTTTTGTTTGTTTTTGAATAAAGATTGAATTTTACAAAAAAAAGCTCAGAACTTTTTTGTACATAATAAAAGTAAAGCCGGAGTACCTCAAGATAGTGTACTGGATCCAACGTTGTATCTTTTGTACGCTACTGACCTCTCAGTAACAGAGGGAACGTTAATTGGGACCTTTGCCGATGACACAATTATTTTGACCACACATGATGATCCGACGATTGCCTCCAATAAAATACAAAAAAGCCTTGATGTGATCGATGATCTAAGAAATGGAATATTAGAATAAATGAATCAAAATCTGTACATGTCACATTTACAACCAGGTGTCGCGAGCGCCGAGAACGCAATCACGCTCACCGCTGACAAAGCGGATTGCGGCAAGCGATACTTTATCCGACGAATTATTATTTTACCAAGCGATAGCGATTACCAACGCTACCGTGCTAATCGCGCAAATATCGTGTAATCGTTCCACGTGAAGCAACTGTTAACCGGGTTGCGCGGCCCTTACGCGGAAAACCGCCGCGCGACCCAGAAATATACCGCGAACGCTGACGAACATGTTGATGACACGGCAAGGATCGGCCGCCTGGAACAGGATAAAAACGGAAGACCGATACTAGGAGAGGACTCGTCGAGATCCGTCGTGCCGTCTGTCGCGGTCCGAATTAAAAAGGACAATCTGTATCAAGTGTTAATAAAGTTTATTTAGTATCGAACAAAGTGGTGAGTGCCTCTTTCCCGCCGACTCCTTGATCGATCCCCGAAACGACCCGCACAACATTTCTGGTGGCAGCGGTAGGATCGTTTCGCAGCTACACCCAGTCATCTGGAAGGAACAAACGATCGGAATTCAAGGAAAAGGCCGGAAAAGAAGTCGACATCCCTGCGGCGAGAAAGAGCCGGTAGAGCCACAACGCAGAGCATATCAGTGACACCGGAGAAGCCACGTCCTACCGCAGCCAGCGCCACGTCACAAACATGCGAATTGCGAGCGTAATGTAAGTCATAGAAAATTAAGGCAAGCGCATTAGATAGCGAGAGAAGCGTGTAGGTAGATGTCGAACGAGGGAGTTAACCAAACTCCTGCCCAAAGAAACACGTCGTGGCTACATAGTGCGTCAGCCAGCCGAGCGCTCAGCCCGAACCCTCCGAGCCTCGAGCAGACGGAAAATTCACGCGATCCGCGCGATAACGTACGCCGCGATTTAAGTAATTATTATTCCGACGATAGTCTGACGAGTCAACCGGAATTACATCCGAACATTGTAATTGAACGCGTGTTTTCGCTTAGTGACATAGATAATAGCCTACTACCGAGTAGTGAGAGACGCGACGACGTTCTATTACAATCAACAGACGCAAGACCATAGCGACGGCACGAACGCAAGTAACCCTAGCCGTGGAGAATTCTCATTGACATCTTACGATAGTAGCGTGTTCGATCCAACCGAATTTTACACCGCCTCACGAAATATAATTCCAGCGGAAATGGCAAATCAACCCTCGGGCACACCGTTAAAATCGATCGCGGAAGAACAACAAGTAGTAAACAAAGAATTGGACGACGAAGTAAAAAGGATGAGAGCCATTTTAAGCCAGGCACACTGGAAATCTGACCCGGCGGAATCTTCGCACGACGCGCGAGATGCAATGTTGGTCGAGTTGATAGAAGGCATGTGAACACTACAGGGCCGCATAAGCCAACTAGAAGTCGTTAATTACGATCGGAGTGCAGAAAATGACGAACCAATAGAAATGACATACGGGCGTACACGGGACGATGTCCGAAATTCGCGAGATCCCGCACATACGTTTATGAAACTAAAAGAAGCCCGCGATATGATTCCGGAGATGGACGGATCATCGCGGAACCAAGTTCAAAAATTTTTAAATGCAAGCACGTATGCGATGAGCGAAATAAATCCTGCCGACGAAAAATCATTATTAAAAGCGATCTTGTGCACGAAACTAACAGGGAAAGCCATGCACGATTTCCAAACAAGGGATATACGCACGTTCATGCAACTGAAGCGCGAGATCGAGATGTGCTATTTGGCAAAGCGTAGCACTACGCACATTCAGCGAGAGTTTAATATAACCCGTCAAAAACCCGGGGAAAGCGCGCGAGAATACGGACTCCGCGTTGACAAACTAGCAATGGAACTCTATCAATCTATGGTAGAAGGACGCGAGCACACCGCGGAGCAACGAAAGGCAATCCTAGGTACGATACAAGAATTAGCCCTAGAAAATTTCCAACTAGGATTACGTGACGAGATACAAACAATAGTACGATCCAGGAACTATACGAATTTAACAGCCGCGATGCTAGGCGCGACAGCCGAAGAAAAATTAAAAGGTAGCCAACCTATAAAAATGTACAATAACGAGAAAGCTAGAAGCAACCAAGAACAGTATAGAAACCACAACCAAAAACTGGAGTGCCACAAATACGGTAGGCTAGGACATTTGGCGCGCGACTGTCGTTCAAGCCAATACATAAACAAATATCCGCTACCGCGAGCCGAACGACCGGCGAACGTAAATAATATCGAGAAATACTGCTCGTACTGCAAAAAGGCAGGTCATAAGCGCGACGAATGCTGGTCACTGAACGGCCGCCCGAGAAAGGGGCAGCCGAGACGCACGAGACAGGATAATGAAAAAGGGCGACAAATAAATACCGCTGTAATAATGAGAAAGAATAAGCAGCAAAGGGGGAGCGATGACCTATCGTTCACAAGCAGTGGCGACGACGAAGAAGAAGAGAAATCGAGAACAAAGATAACGCGAACCGTACGCGAGCATCAAGTGACACAGGTGAATACGCCTCATACAAACGCCACGTTAGACTTGATTACCCTGCCGATGCGAGAGACAAAAAAGGGAAAAACAAGTTTCCTCCTCGATACAGGCGCCACTTTGACATTAATAAAAGTAGGAAATCTAAAGGGAAACACACTAATGCGCGAAGAGCGTTTAGCCCTAACCGGAGTTACGGGCCACAAGATACACACACTCGGAAAGATAAGAGCAACGATAACGCTAGGAGACCGAGAGATACGGCACACTATGTATGTGGTAAGAGATGACTTCCCAATAAATTATGAAGAGATACTGAGACTAGACTTTTTGAATAAACAGCAAGCGAAATGCGATCATGGAAAAAACAAGTCCGTATTGGCAACACAACTTTCAAACTCTACCCGTACAAGAAAACCATGCTAACGCCTCGCAGTGAAACCATAATTCAGGCAGTAACCGATCGGAATAGCATTGGAATAGTAAATGCAGTCGAAACCAAACCCGGAGTTTTCATAGGAAATTGTTTGGTCATACCAGAAGAAAACGTATGTCCAATAAGTGTGATAAATACCACGAGAGAATCCGTGGAGATAACAACGCCGCTAGTCACGGTGGACGAGATAAAGACAAAAGACGCCGCACACATGTATATCATGGAGGTGTCAAGTAACGAAATAAGCGACGAGCCCATTCAAGCTCGTAAAGAAAAATTGCACAGACAAATGCGAACCGAGCATTTAAATAAAGAGGAAAAGAAAACCTTGCACCAGATTTGCGAAGATTTCTGTGATATCTTCCACCTAGAAAACGACCGCCTATCGTACACTAACGCAGTAGCACATGAAATAAATACGCGAGCAGATAGCGCACCGGTGAATGTCCGACAATATAGATTACCAGAGAAGCACAAGGCAGAAGTAAATAAACAGATAACGAAAATGCTGGACGACGAGATAATCCGTTCCAGCACGAGTCAGTGGAACGCATCCTTACTAGTAGTACCAAAGAAATTAGACGCATCTGGAGAGCGAAAACTACGAATAGTTGTGGACTTTCGGAAATTGAATGACTTAACAATTGGCGATTCTTTCCCGCTCCCGAATATCACTGACATACTAGACCAACTAGGAAACGCGAAATACTTTACAACATTGGATTTAGCATCGGGATATCATCAAATCCTCATGCATGAGGAACACAAACAAAAAACAGCATTCTCCACACCTTACGGGCACTACGAATTTAATAGAATGCCTTTTGGATTAAAAAATGCGCCTGCAACATTCCAGAGACTTATGAATTCCGTACTAACCGGATTACAAGGCCTCAAATGCCTAGTCTATCTAGATGACATCGTAATATATGGACCAAATTTGAAAGAGCATAACAAAAGACTAATTGAAGTATTCAAAAAACTAAGAGACTACAATCTGAAACTACAACTGAATAAATGTGAATTCTTAAGAAAGGAAGTGACATACTTAGGACACATTATCTCCGAAAACGGTATAATACCGGATCCTGCGAAAATAACGGCCGTAGCAAACTTTCCAATACCAAAACAGGTAAAAGATGTGCAATCCTTCATAGGATTAGCCGGGTATTATAGAAGATTCATCGAGAATGTTTCGAAGATAGCAAAACCACTAACAAAACTAACAAAAAAGGATGAGAAGTTCGCTTGGACAGCAGAACAACAGAACGCATTCGAAACATTAAAAGAAAAGTTAACGATCACACCAGTTCTAGCTTACCCAGACTTCACTAAACAATTTATAGTAACGCATCCGGATACGCCATCGGAGCAGTATTGTCGCAAGGGCCAGTAGGCCAAGACCGACCAATTGCATACGCAAGCAGAATTCTGAATAAAACGGAACAAAACTATAATACAATGGAGAAAGAATTGCTAACCATAGTATGGGCCGTCAAACACCGACCGTACCTCTATGGAACAAAATTTCAAATAATTACAGACCACAAGCCATTGATCTGGCTATTTAGTATAACAGACCCTGGTTCACGATTAATCAGATGGAGGCTCAAATTAGAAGAGTACGACTATGAGGTGATACACAAGGCAGGTAAAGGCAATACAAATGCTGATGCGCTCAGCAGAAATCCGATCGCGTCTGACACACAGATAAACAGCATCGAGCTCGACAAGGAAGAACGCGAATATAACAAAGAAGACAAGGAGCAAATAATGTACGAATATCATAATGCCCCCCTCAGGAGGGCATCAAGGCGTAACACGTACCGTAAATCGAATACGACTAATGCACAATTGGCACGGACTAATACGAGATGTGGAAGAATACATCGCCAAATGTGAATATTGCCAGAAAAACAAACTAAGTAAGAAAACCAAAATGCCTCTAGTACTGACCGACACGCCAGAAAGACCGTTTCAAAAATGCGCCCTGGACATCATAGGACCACTTACGGTCACCATGAAAGGAAATAAATACCTACTAACATTTCAAGACGACTTAACAAAATTTAGTAAAGCAATACCGATATCAGACCAGGAAGCAAACACGATTGCCAAAGAGTTCACCACAAAAATAATATGCGAATTCGGAATACCGGAGACAGTACTGACAGATCAAGGAACGAACTTCGTCAGTGAAATGTTCAAGGATATATGCACCCTCCTAAAAATAACGAAAATTCAAACAACCGCGTACCATCCTGAAAGCAACGGAGCCCTGGAGAGATCGCACAGGACTCTGATCGAATACTTAAGGCACTATATAAACGAGGATCAAACCAATTGGGATGAATGGATCCCATACGCGATGTTCACGTACAATACGACACCGCATACAGCAACGGGCTATACACCGTTCGAATTGATGTACGGGCACCGAGCAACATTACCTACGGCCCTAGCAGCGCCGCCGAAACCATATTATACATATGATAACTACGGGCAAGAACTAAGAGAATGACTCAGAGCCACACAGAAAGTAGCAAAAGAACATATTCGCGAAGCAAAACAAAAAGCAAAAAACTATGCAGATGAAAATACGAATACTAAAACCTTCAAAGTAGGAGATAAGGTCCTCCTGCATGACGAAGCAGTGCGCAGAGGACGATCGAAGAAATTGGAAGCACCATAGATAGGTCCATATCAAATAATCGAGAAAACCTCTGATGTTAATTACAAAATTAAACAGAAACGAAAAATTACGACGGTGCACGCGAACCGACTCAAACTATTCATCGAAGATTAGCAAACAACGCATACAAATAATTATTCGCAAAAAGCAAAAAGCAAAAGCAGTAAAATAAAGACATTAATAATAAAGACAGCATAAATTAGAGTTAGTAAAAAGAAAAAACTTGTCCCTAAACTTGCAGGATGCTCCTTATGTGGTGAGGAGCAGTACAAGCGACATCTGATTCTCGGCATGCTATTGACTGGGAATTGTTCTCGCACCAGCCAGGAATCTACTACGAGGAAATCGGTCAGCTGAGACAGGCTGAATCGGCATGAAAATTAGTGATAAAACTGAGCGCAAAAGAATTGGAGATCAGACATCAGCAATTGCAAGACTATATGGAGGAAACCACAATACAGTGCCGAAAAGTAATAGGCAACGCCCAGTTAGATTGCCGAAACATTATGAGGATAATAGAAAGAAAAAATACCAAACTGATCACGCTGTTGATACAAGTAGAAACGCTATACAAAACGATTGACAAATGACGAGGACTGCTAGATGCGGTCGGGTTGGTCAGCAAAATATTATTCGGAACGATGGACGCCGACGATCAGAAACTAATAGACGAGCAACTGCAAACGTTACGAACAAACGGCAAGGTACTGCAGCACGCAGTAGCAAATCAAATAAAAGTAATCAACGCCACAATAGCGCACTTGGACGAATTAGAAAATACTCTAAATTATAATGAAAATCTGATAATGAGTGCGACAAAACGACTAGAACAACGGTTGACCGAGTCCACACTACAGGCAGACGTAGACGAACACTTACTAATCCTGACAATGATAATGAATTTAACGAAGGACACGGAAAATATAATAGACTACCTGACATACGAGAAAAACGGAATGATACCGACACGACTACTACCCATAAAACATATAATAACAGCCCTCAAAGAAGCGGTTACACAATTAACCATAGGATTACACTTTCCTTTTAAAATCCAAATTGAGCACTGGCAGACCATACACACATGCATCACTTTTAGCGCGTATTCAGATGGTCCATACATATACATAATCTTGCGATTTCCGGTAGCATACCCTACATTTAAAGCAATACCGTTACCAGTACACGATCATGCGAATGTATTCGCCTACATAAAAATAAACCATCCCTTGCTAGCTATAGATAAAGAGAATCACCACTACAAATTACTAGAGGAAGTAGAGTTAGAACGCTGCATACGAGAAACAAACACATACACATGCGAACAGAACTTCGCGACATATTATGCGAAAACAACAGCACCATGCGAGGTGCAAATATATACACATACACCGGGACAGCTCAATTATTGCGAAAAGAACCATATGATATCTAACACACCATTGTGGATAGCATTGACGGAGGAGCAAGCGTGGCTCTACTTCACGGCACACAAGCAAGAAATTAGCATTAAGTGCGAAAAGCAAATAGAAGAGAAAATTATATTAGAAGAAATCGGAAAAATAAAACTAAAAGATAATTGCAAACTAATCACACCAAACGTAATATTAAAAGCACGAAAAATTGAGGAAATAAAATATATCCAAAACTACCTCTCCGAGTACAATATAACATTAGAAATAAAAAATAAAGACATCGATAAGAATAAGCTAGCCAAAACCGACACGTTACGACAAATAATTAAGAACCCCGTAGATTTAACCAAGTTAAGCATAAGTCTAGAAGAAATAAGAAAAACTCTAGAAGATAGCGATTATAACTTACTCAAAAATAAATACACTGTATACTCTATGGGAACAGGCACCTGCGTAGTAATAATAACTATAATAGGATTAATAACATGGCGCACAAACAAAAAACAAAAATAAAAAGCAAAAGAAAAGCGAGACCGCACAGAGGCGCCGCGACGATGCTATGTTATATTAGTCATAAGCACACGATTATATTACAGTTACGCGACAACATATGTAAACTAACAAGTAAGATCACCTTCCATCGAAGGGGGGGAGGGATGCCGCAAGCGCCAGGTAAGGGACACATGGAAGCCGAACCCTCCATGGTTCCCTTCCATCAAAGGGGGAGGGATGTCACGAGCGCCGAGAACGCAATCACGCTCACCGCTGACAAAGCGGATTGCGGCAAGCGATACTTTATCCGACGAATTATTATTTTACCAAGCGATAGCGATTACCAACGCTACCGTGCTAATCGCGCAAATATTGTGTAATCGTTCCACGTGAAGCAACTGCTAACCGGGTTGCGCGGCCCTTACGCGGAAAACCGCCGCGCGACCCAGAAATATACCGCGAACGCTGACGAACATGTTGATGACACGGCAAGGACCGGCCGCCTGGAACAGGATAAAAACGGAAGACCGATACTAGGAGAGGACTCGTCGAGATCCGCCGTGCCGTCATGTCTGTCGCGGTCCGAATTAAAAGGACAATCTGTATCAAATGTTAATAAAGTTTATTTAGTATCGAACAAAGTGGTGAGTGCCTCTTTCCCGCCGACTCCTTGATCGATCCCCGAAACGATCCGCACAACACAGGCATGAGACTTGTCCTCCTGTCAGATTAAATGAAATCCAAATTCCTCAAGCAGATGAAGCGAAATACCTGAGTATGCATCATGGACAGGAAACTAAATTGGAGAATTCACATATTTACAAAACGCAAACAACTAGGACTTAAACTAAGGAGGATATACTGGCTCGTGGGACGTAATTCGCAGCTAAATCTAAATAGTAAACTGTTCTTATATAAGAGTATAAGAGTCTAATATTCCATTCAAACCAATCTGGATTTATGGGATCCAACTCTGGGATACTGCTGCCAACTCATAGAGATTTCAAACTAAAGTGTTAAGAATAATTGTAAACGCATCAAGGTATGTGATCAATAAGACACTTCACATTCAAAGATCTGGGAATCTCGATTGTAAAGGAAGAGATAAGCAAAATGGCAATAGATCACGCTTGGAAAACCATCCTAACAATCTAGCCAGTAATTTTGCTAACATTGATTATAGGAAACATAGATTAAAGCATAGTATTCCTCAGGATTTATTTCGATGCAATAGCATTTTATAATATAGAATGAATCACTGGATTCTCTTCTTGCACGTTGTACTTTTCTACTACACACCTATTGTTAAATGTCTCATTCTTGTGACAGATCGCAATATCAGTAAGGGACAAAAAAATGAATTCATGAAAATATATTGAATTATAATGATAAATTAATTTATTAATAATGTGAGATTCTTGTAAAGAATTTTTACTATTGTATGCTATATCCACAGACTTCTATATATAATACTAGATCGCTAACGGCGATGTTTATGATGAAGCCGCATCGCCATATCGATTGTGAAGTAAAAGTCATATACACGGTGTAAAATTTTAAACTTATATATACTTTATTTTTTATAAATATCAATTCGACGTCATAGGCATCTTTAATATTTCTGAAATCAACAATATTATGTAAGAAACCCGATTATAAACGGGAGGAACAGCTAGAGAAAATGTTTGTCAGGAGAAAAAAGAACTCTTATCGAATCGAACTCCTCTTTAATATAGTTGCACTTTATTTCAGTGAATGTTACAAGACCAAATAAATCGCTAATAAGTCTTTATGCACGGGGCAATAAAGTCTTAATGAACAATCTCTTCGCGTTAATTCTCTCGAGTAGACACTATCCGAACGCTTCTGCCGCTCTATCCATCTGCTCCGAGCAACCTTGCTTGCTTACCGAAATTCCGGAGTTTTTTATAATACAGTCAGGAAGACGAAAACAGCGCCTTCCTGTTGGCATTAATGCCGCCTACAATGGGCATAATTGCCCTCTTCAGATAGTAGCAGTTGATAGTCAACTAGTTACTAATTAACTTAATTAATTTCTTACAATTATTTCTTATTTATTTAAATTAAACTGCATTCTTATTCTATACTTACTGCACATTAAACAATATTACATATTATTTTTCTTAAACACCAAGTATATGATATTTTCACACTTCTTGAGGACTTTGGAGACAATTCCAGGATTATAAGCAAAAAGAAAATTAAAAAAATTTTACAATAATCAATCTGAAAATAATGTCAACAAGAAATACAAAAAACTGCCAATAACAGATCATAATAAGAGAGGTTAAGTAAGTAAAAGAAGTTTATGTCTCTAGCAATGTCAAGCAAGAATCATGTAACAACATTCTTAAATAATAAAACATTTTCATTTCCATCCTCAATGCAAACAAATTTTGATAAGGAATCGTCATGTTCATCTCAAAATTCATTATTAGTACAGACCATTATTTATGCAAATTGTGGAGGAAGATTTAATTCATTAATGAATGTTGAAAGTGAGCAAAATGAAACTCATTCTGTTTTTGATAAAAGAAATGAAAAAGAATCAAAGTCACAAGTAAAGCTTTGTAATTCCTTTAAAGATAATGATCTCTTATTTTTATTTTTTAAATTCAGCTTATTTGACATACTTTATAGATTCTCATAAGATATATTTTCTTTTATCAGCTTATTGTGGATACACACACTGTTACAATGAAATAAAAATTAAATAATACTATGCTTCTGAAAATAGACAAAAATTGAATTCAATGCTAATTAACTAGGCAATCATTATTTGATCTATCAATCCAAATTATGCTAAGTCTATGATACCTTCCAATATACCATTGAAGACAAAAGAAGAGTTTCAAAAAATGGAAACATTTTTAATGGCTAATCATCTCAATTGTGCTGTGGTAAGTAGCTTTTGTAATATTTATTTAATATATATTAGATTAATACATATAAAATATTAAATTTTCGCCAATTAAAAATATTGATATCATTATTTCAGCCATATTAATTTTATAGCATAATTTTATATACAATCTAAATTACTTACATTGTGCTCATGAAGTTTTTTTTAAAAAAGCAAATTTTATTGCCTTATTTAAATCTCAAAATAAGTATAACTGAAATTTGTAAAATAAGTATAACTGAAATTTGACTTTAACTGAAATTTGTATAATTTTCTTATGAATTTAATTTCAAATTATAATATTATTGCAACTATTCGCGAGATGAATAGAATTTTCGGAGAAAATACTGTTTATAAAAAAAAGGTTCAGCATTGGTTTCCAAAATTCTATATAAGAAAATTATACATATTTCTGTAGAAGTTATACTTATTTTGAATTTTAAACAAAACAACTAAAATGTGCTTTTAACTAAAAGCTTTATGAATATAATGTACTTTTAGCTAAAAGCTTTATGAACACAATATAATAATATACTATAATGACACGTAATTAAACTATATTTAACATTATGCTATAAAACAAATAGCCGAAATTGTGATATCAATATTTTTAATTAGCAAAAATTAGATATTAGATATTTTATATAGCTAACCTCATATAATGTATATTGTTAATCACCTTTAATGATTATCATGATTGCTTAGTAACTTTTCAATATTATATGAGGTTAGCTATTATTTTTTATGTTCTAACAGCGAGATCTGTTCATTCAAAATGTACCAGTGCTTCAGGTACATTATCTGTTCTCTCAGAACGCAATGTTACAGGGAACGTTTTGTCTAAATTAATCTCAAATAGTCTTGTTAAAAGAATAAGTTGGAGAGGATCAGAAGTCAAAACAAAATTTGCAGACACAAAACTTTGTGAAGTTGTATTTGGTAGGATAATTAGAATTTTTTTAATTCATCACACACACACACACACACACACACACACACACACACACACACACACACACACACACACACACACACACACACGCGCGCGCAACATATTTTAATTTATCATATATATATATATATATATAAAGATAAAATAAAAAATAAGGAATATATATATATATATATATATATATATATATATATATATATATTCCTTACTTTTTATTTTATCTTTTTTTTAATATCCATATGATACAGGAATTATACATTAGTGTGTTTGTTTTGTTAAAAATATTTTATTTCAATTGTTTTTGCAGGTGCAGTTAAATTACAGTTTCCTGACAATTTTTTAGTTGAGACAGAAGCAAAGATTAAGCGGCTTCATTAAGATTAGCTTCATATATATATTATTATATATATTTTTCTCTCTATAATATATAGCTTTCTTTATAATATATATTATTTTCTCCCTTAATACTTTTTTCTTTGGTGAACTGAACTTATATTGTCTCTATCACTAATTTTGAAACATTAATTCATGCGACATTATGTAATTCATTTGATTAGGGATGCAAACATTGCCACAATGAAATGAAATTGTAATTAAAGTATTTTAGATATCAGAATCCTCCATATCATTCTTCTTTTTTATCCATTAATCTCTTAATACTTTTTTCTTTGGTACTGAACTTATATTGTCTCTATCGATAATTTTGAAACATTAATTCATGCGACATTATGTAATTCATTTGACTAGGGATGCAAACATTGCCATGAATAGCGAATACGTTTTGCAAACATCAATATAATAAGGCTACGCGTTTATTTAGCTCGCGATATCTTTGTGTAAATGATAATGTGAAAGCATATCAATGCTTCCGCGTTATATATATATATATATATATATATATATATATATATATATATGCGTAGCCTTATTATATTCCATTCTGAGTATAATATATATATATATATATATAATATTCAAACGGATTCGCTATTCACGATTCTAGTGTTCTTTCATCATGAATAGCGAATACGTTTTGCAAACTATATATATACACATATACAAGAGTATATATATTCTCTTGTGTGTGTGTGTGTGTGTGTGTGTGTGTGTGTGTGTGTGTGTGTGTGTGTGTGTGTGTGTGTGTGTGTGTGTGTGTGTGGTGTGTGTGTGTGTGTGTGTGTGTGTGTGTGTGTGTGTGTGTGTGTGTGTGTGTGTGTGGTGTGTGTGTGTGTGTGTGGTGTGTGTGTGTGTGTGTGTGTGTGTGTGTGTGTGTACGCATTAATAATGTAATTTCTGTACAAGTTTAGTTAATGAAATATTCTGCATTAACTTAAAATATGATAAATATTCAACAAATTAAAATCGACTTGTAAATAATGTTTGCTAAGTAGTAAACTATATGAGTTTGCGTCAGAACTGATAAGAATCGGCATTTCCATAAACAATTAAGCTTTTTTAAACAAAAGTTGTACAAAAACAAAAGTTGTACCATGAAGTTGTAAAGAACAGTTTCACTTCGAAAGTGTGTTCATAGAATTGTAACGATCGTAAACATGCAATCTTCTTTGTGGTTTTATTATAAGATGTCGTTATCATCAATATTTGCATTTATGCTATTTTGGATAATTTTTAATATTCAGTTTTGCAAAGGTAAGGTGTTATTTATTTAATATTCAGTTTCAATTAGTTTTCTTTTAACTATATATATATTTGGACAATTTGAAAATTTTTCAAACAAATAGACAATAGATGGCTTCCCTCGGCAAACTGAGTTTTCGTATCGAATAATTTTTACTTTTTCTGAATTTCAAGACAATGCTTATCACGAACTACGTGTCATTAAATCAACGATTTTGCAACGTAGCCTACTCAAAGCTAAATCTAAATTCACCTCTTCCCTATTAAATCGATAATAAAATTTGAAATCGATGAATCTCCCACTATTGAAAATTATTTTATTACGAAAACTATTATCCCAGCCAGAAATCGAACCTGGATCGCTCGCTTAACGCGCGAGTGTCTTATTCATTTGATCACTGAGACATGTGATAATATTTATCGTAATAACCGAACAAATAATTTTGAAAAAACGCTAGGTGCCGCATGAAGAATAACAATAATGATAATTAGAGCCAATATATGTTTCAAACAAATTATTTGATACAAAGTAATTATAAATACACAGATATAAAAACTGTCGATTGGTAAATAAAAAATAAATAAAAATTAATAAAATAAGAACTAAGTTAAAAATTGAATATAAGAATTAACAAACAAATAAAAATTAAAAACATAAAACCAAATGGAAAAAATAAATTAAGATTGAAGTATTATATAATAAAAAATTTAAAAATTAAAAATAATAAAAAGTTAAAAAAGTTAATTTTTTAAAGAAACATATATTCTCGATTGTTATCTAAAGTAAATTGGATTGATTCCAGAATGTATATATATATATATATATAATAATTATATTTATAGTTATAATAAACATAAACTTAAGAAATGTAAATAATATTAAAAAAAGATTTACAAATTAATTTAAAATAAGAAAACTATTAAAGAAATGATAATGAAAAAATAATTTATAGAAACAATAATAAAATTAAACTATTGAAGTTTAAAATAAAAAATAATTATAACAAAAGTTAAATTAAATTAATAAAAAACAGATTTTATATAAAAATTATTTATTTTATAAAAAACAAATAATAAATTAAGAACTGGAAATAATTAATTTACATAAAAATAAAAAAAGCTTAAAAAATGTGAAGTGAAAGCTTAAAAAATTTAAAATGCTGCCAATACAACAGTAAATTCCCGGGGAGCTCCGGGGAGCTCATAATATTTTTTGTAAGTTTCATTTTAGTTTCCAAAGAACTCGCACGAAGCTCCCTGGGATACCTCCTATGTCCACTTTTAAGAGCTCTCTGAAAGCTTTATTTAACAAGGGGAACACTAGGACTAAGGGTATTTTGATGCGCTGTATACAGTTCTTGAGCGAAAAAGGAACGATACGTTCTTGTCAATGGCCCATAGTTTCAAAGAAATTGATTTTTAAAAAATGAGTTTAGTCGACTGATATACGGGCGGGATGCTTTATATGTTTGATCATCGCTATTAAGCAAGAGCAGCTGTAGTACAATTGGTAAGACGTTAGCTTTATACGAAGTAGATCGCGTATTCAAATTTTTTACGTATACTTCCTTTTTTTATTAAAAATTTGTTTGTATCTATAATTATTTATATTATTGTAAATGTTCGAAAAAAATTATTTATTTAATTATATCTGTATATTTTTTGTAAATGAAATTTTTATTATATAATAAATATATTTCTAAAAAAACATACTCGACATACGCTACATTCTAGTGACTGTCTACCACCGAAAGCTTTATAGTCTCCCAAAGATCCATAAGATTAATATCCCACTCAGAATTATAGTCTCCTCCATAAACACGGCTTTGTATCTTTTAGCAAATTCTTACACGAAATCATTTTAACTAGTCTGGAATTCAATGATAGACATGTGAATAATAGCTTTGAACTATACAGCACTCTTCCGGGTAAAAAAATCGATGATAAAGACGTGTTGATTTCCTTAGATGTCCCTATTTACGAATATTCCTCTAGAGTTTGCTATCGATAGCGATTACAAATAGATGGGGTCTATCCGAAGAAAAACAACTGTACCTTTTGAAGAATTTATCGAAGCTGTGAGGTTTACTTTGTCATCAACCTTTTTCACGTTCAATGGGGTGATATATAAGCAAACGTATGGAACTCCGATGGGATTATCTTTGTCTCCCCATAATCGCTGATCTAGTTCTACAAGATCTTGAGAATACAGCCGAATAAGCAGAAATAATATAAACTTCCCGTTTTATTACAGATATATTGATGATCTATTATTAGCTGCACCGATGGATCAAGTTAACAACATTTTAAACATATTTAATGGTTTTCACGATAGATTCACTATTGAATATGAAAAAAATCGTAGCATCAGTTTCTTGGATCTTCTGCTGAGAATGATTGACAATACTATTATCATTGATTGATTTCACAAAGATACCTTTTCTGGACGCTACTTATCGTATTTGTCAAACATCCGATTTGCCATAAGATTGAAACAATATATTTTAATGAAAACAATTTAATCAAAATGATATCAATATGACGACAAAACTGTTGTTTATCGTCATGGTGTCAAGGAAATAATGAATATGATGAAAAATTGATACTATGAAGAGGTTATGCGCGATAAAATATTATAGAAAAATATGGAAATGAATATTTAGATTATAATTCTAGTATTATGTAGGAAAAACTTGATCAATGTCACATGTTGACATTAAAATGAAGGCATTATGATGAAATAATTTGTCTTGCTTGGTTATTTTTTATTTTATTTTAATTTTATTTTATTTTATTATTTTATTTAATTTTTTTTTTATTTTATTTTTTATTTTATTTTATTTTATTTTATTTTAAAACATATTCTCGATGTTATTTCGTAATGTGTATTATTATTTCTACATTTTTCAAATGTTTAGGTCATAATTGCGTTTATTATGATATTACTGAAGATTTTGTGCAGCTGATGTTTAAATTTACGTGCGTGGTTCACATTACGTTCGGTACAAAAAATTTTATAACTTTTAAGAATCTTCACTATGATTTTGGTTTATACATTTAGAACTGTGAGGATCTAAGGACAAGAATCAATCATATTAAAAAATTGTACATTTGCTAAGCTATTTTTCTTGTTGAAAGCGGCCATTGTTATCTGCTACAAAACGTGCAATATAATGTAGTTTTAAGTGTTTAAAAAGTGTTATAAACGCAAATGCAGGAAACATGGATAAAAGACCAATAAGTATATATTGTAGTATTTATTCATATTTGCTTATCGCATATTTATTTGACTCCGTAGGCCCGCAATCTATTGTAAGTAATTAAAGTTAAACTAGGTTAACCGATGTTTCTCAGTGAATGCGATTGTTTAATTTATTATAGATTATTACAGACTGTGTTTTAATATTCAATACGAAAATCGAATACTGAAAATCTATAGTATATATAATATAAAGTACTTTATTAGTATATAAATTTTTAGTGTTTGCATTGAATATTGAAAACACAGCCTATAATAATTAATAATAAATTGAACAACAATTTCATTTCATCTTGTAAATACTGCTTAACTTAATTTAATTTCAATTACTTACAATAGTGAACTCGCAATGCCAGATAAATATGCGATATGTGTAGCTAATATGTGCAGCAAATGTACAGCAGATGTAAGATATGACCTATATCTAATCTCAAAGGATCGCGTTAAAAGTAAAAATGTGAGAACTTTAAAAAAGAGAAATATAAAAAAATCTACATAGATTATACACATTTAAGTGCACTAAACAACTTTTTATAAGAATATTATAACTGTGTTCCGTTAATAATTGTTAATACTGAAAATCTATATAGGTTGCATTCCGTAACTCACTGCCTGTAAGTACTGTAATGCCATTCCGAAATTCATTCCAGTGTGCTGCGATAGCACTACGATAGAATAATGTCATAAATTTTGTCATCACTTTCTGCTGCGGCTACTGTAGCTAAAAAGACGCAGCAGTCACAGTACAAAATAATGACGTTCGAGAAAGAAGAGTAACCCTACTCGATGTAGAAATAAATATTCAATATAAAATAATAATAAATAGAAGAAATAAAAAGAAGATGCACAAAAAGCATTGCGAGAAAATAAAGTAAATAAAGAAAATAAAGTAAATAAAAATAAAGTTTAATATTTATTATAACGGATTCGATTATTCGCACTACACCAAGTTTGTATAAACATTATTATATACGAAATTATGCTTTAATTGCTTTAATTATTTTTCGAGAGATCGTACATCTACCTGATTTTTCATCCTTTTTTAAGATTGGCTCTATTAATTCTAATATAAAAAAAAATATATTCCGATGTAATCTAAAATAAATATATTTTAGTAAAATTACAGAAACAGTTTATTGTATTTACAAAGAACAAAACATTATAAAAATATATCGAAAGTGAATTTTAAATTCTTTGTTTGTATATCGAGATACTACATTTTCTACAATGTATTTTAGGTATAGAATTTGATCTACTTTTCTTTAATATTGTCACACTTCCATGACGGTCACTAGCACAATTCGTGCATCACGCGGAAATAAACAGAGGCTGTTTACAAAACAACGAATTTTAATAAACACAACAACTAAATACACAGGTCGTGATACAATCTCGCGCTCGCAATTCGCTCCTAAAAACCATGATTCAATCTAGAACGCCTTCCCGAAACGGAATTCATTTAAACGAAACCCATCTAAACCACAGATTCGACTTTCCGGACACTCGGAAGAAACTTCGAAGATTATTTAACTCCCTATTTACTTGATTTCCTTCCTACCTAAAACCGAGACATCCAAGTCCGTGCCAAACTGAAAAACGTATGTGCGTCCGTCCGATAAATCAAAATAATCAGTGCTAAAATAATCAGTGTAAAAGCATTTTCTTTTACTCAATATCGCGTAAATACAAATTTAAGAAAAATAGAATTTGTTTTTGTTTTCATTAAAACGGAAAGAAATTAATTAATGAATGACTGACCTGGCATTTGGCGTACTTCCTCCGAGCTCTGTAAAAATTCAACTTCATGCCGCTGCACTGCTCGCTCCTCTCGAAGAAGACGGAGCTCCTCCTGCGTAGAACGGAGAACGGCTTCCAAACTTGTCATCTCACCCTCCTCCGGCGTGCGCATACAAATCCTTTTTCTCGCCACACGAGTCATCGTTCTTATGCAAGATTCTCGTGCCTCATCGTTCGGTTAATCTTTCGATATTTCCCAACGCGACGTCCATTGTCCGTTATCCCGGACGAGCTTTCAAAAATGTCACACTTCCGCGGCGCTCATTTGCACAACTCACACTCGCGCATCACGCAGAAATAAACAGGCCGTTTACAAAACGAACTTTAATAAGCACAACAATTAAATACACAAGTCGTGATACAATCTCACGCTCGCAATTCGCTCGCGCATTTTCTCTCAAACCCGTCTCACAATTCTCTTCGACGAATCAATCCTTTAATCAATCAATCGATAAACATAAACAACGACGTTTTATATTAAATATATATATATATAAATTATATATACATATATATATATATATATATATATATATATAAATATATAAATATATATATTAATTATAATGCAATTATAATATTTTCACATAAACTTAAATTGCTTTCAGCAGATAATCAAGAGGGGTCCTAAGCCCCCCGGAATGAGAGAGGGATGGAGGGGAGAAGGGCAGTCGCAGGATTTCCCCTGGCGGTCGCGGGGTGGTTTCCCCGAGTGGTCACGAAGTGGTTTTCTCTGGCGGTTGCGGGACACATATACATACACATATATACACATACACGTACATACACATACACGTACACACACATACACGTACACGTATACATATTCGGTGAAAGCCCCAATTGAAGCGAAGATCGAATCGCTTCCCCGCGCGCTTTCCAAATCATCGGCGGCCTAATTTAGCAACTGTCATACTTCTTCTTCCAACTTCTTTTTTCTGTTCATAAATTAAACTTTTCCAGTTGCGCTAATTGATATCGATGCTCTCTCTTCTCTTTCTCTCCTCCTCATATGCGGCTGACGAGATAGTATTGCATTTTCTCCAGTATTTTCGATGAGCGGAGAAAAACATTTCGTCGTCGTCGTCATTGAACACTCGCTTTCACGAAAGTTTACTGCATATTTTTGGCGTCTGCTAATTTCGATCGGCTTTCCGATTTTGTAGAGAATATTAACACATTAGATGTCCCATCCCTCGATAGTGATGGCATACGCTTCTATCACCTTTCTGGGGGAAATTTCACGTTGAATAGTGGAAATCGGCAGCCGCGCCTTTTTATTCGATTAGGAGTCGTGTCGATTAGGAGTGTTTCTCTTCTTGTGACATATTCCGTCACATTGACCGATGGATGTGCCGTTACGTTTCGCAACGGAAAGATGTTAGATCACTTAGCGACAACAACACATTTCATCGTCATCGATCATTCGCTTTTCGCATTGTTCACACTGATTTACTACCTTGATGGTTCTCGCCATCGTAAACACGACAAAAAGTATTACCAAGAGAGAATCACTTGGATGCGCCAAACCGCGATATTTGAAAAGATAGGACGAGCGGTACGAATTATATTTCCATAGATAACAGAGTCCCATAGATAACAGCCTAAACACAGGATGCGCGCCTAATCGCAGCATCCTACAAAAACAAGACGCGCTAGACATCACGGAAAAAACGCCTAGACACAGGAAGCGCACCTTCCCGTCACCGCGAAAAAAAGAACGCATTTAAAAACAGGAGGAGCGATACGCGTTATATCCCTATAGATAACGCCTAGACACAGGACGCGCATCTAATCACAGCATCCGACAAAAACAGGACGCGCTAGACATCGCGGAAAAAACGCCTAGACACAGGAAGCGCACCTTCCCGTCACCGCGAAAAAAGAACGCATTTAAAAACAGGAGGAGCGACACGCGTTATATCCCTATAGATAACGCCTAGACACAGGAAGCGCACCTTCCCGTTGCCGCGAAAAAGAACGCGCTAGACATCGTGGAAAATGCCTAGATACAGGAAACGCGCTTTTCCGTAACAATAAGATGCTGTGTATACGTAATTAATAAATATATTAATAAATATATTAATAAATATATGTAATAGAAATAAATATATACGAGATATGATTACAATAAAAAAAATGTGAATCGCTATTAATACGCATCGTTGTAATATTTTATTAGGAATGTAAAAAGAGAAAAGAGGTAAAGAGGAAAAAAGATATTTAGATAATTTCGCGACGTGTTTTTTCCGCGCTCGCTACGCGCGGCTACCGGAACGGCGATAACAGATTCGTCTATCGTTTTATTTTATCGTTTTTTATTTTTTCTATTCTATCGCTATTTATGTTTTTACTTTTTGTTCTCTATTATTTACTCTCGTTCGATGAGAATGATCTCGCTATCGCGCAATAGAGAATAGAAACTAATAAAACTGTTATCGTGATCGCGGTTGAAATTTTCGATTACGTAGAGTTGATGGATGCGTTTTTTATAACGTGAGTAAAGCGCGAGAGGAGCGGGAAATCGAACTATCTTTGTTGCAGTTGGAGTTCCGGCGAGTCGTTAGAGATAGAAACGCGCGATCGAACGAAAATAAAAAATAAGACTTCGCGTAGAGCTAAGCGCGATCTAAGCGATCAATGAAAGATCAGAGCAATTCATCGCGTTGGCCTCTGCCCCTCGCGACTGATGGCGACATCGATCGAACGGCTTGCGCATATTTCGGTCGGCGACGCGCAATGTCGATTAGAATTCCGTCTCGCGCGATGACGCCTGCGCACGGGATCGCTGTAGTCGCGTGCGCGATAGCCGTTATCGCGGCGATTCGCGACTTCGCCGCCGATAGCGACGAAGAGGCGATTCAGTTTTTGCAAACCTACGAATACCTGGACGGCGATAACGTGCAAACGATATCCAACAACGCGATGTTGGTTCTGAGACACGCGATCGTGCTTTTCCAGGAGTATTACCATATAATGGGGTTCTTAACGAGGCTACGTTGAAACAGATGCGTAAATCGCGATGTGGCGTCAAAGATATATCGAATTTTGACGTGGACAAGTCTCCGAGGAAATGGGCGAAGACGCACCTCGCTTGGAACTTTCACTTGGCGAGAGCGAGAGCGTTCTACGAGTCACCGAGGTTACATTCGAGATGTGGGCGGCGAATTCGTCGCTGATGTTCGAGCACGATGTGATGAATCCCGATATCATTTCGGAAGGGTTTTCACACGTTCGTAGATCCTCGACATCGAGGTAGCCGAATATGTCCATCGTTGCTGGACGGACCAGATAACGTGCTAGCTCACGCTTTTTTACCATCGTCCGAAGTGTCAGAAGTGCATGTAGATAACGCAGAGAAGTGATACATCAAACTAACGCTAATCCTAACGATTCATCTACTGCATACGTTGACGCACGAGATCGGTCACGCGTTAGGATTATATTACAGTCCTCAGAAGAATTCGATAATGTACGCCTTCGTTCCCTTTAAGACTTTTCCCGTGCGATTGAACGAGGCAGATTTCCTCGCCATTCAGAATTTATACGGTTTAAGTCTCGGTGCCAGCGACGACCACGATCGCGATGCGCGACACAGATCCCGCGGATCTGTGCGCGTTGCGACGCGGTTGATATTAGAAAATAGAATGTACGTGGCGTATCGGCGCCACTTATGGTCAGTCGACGTAAATGGAAAATCTTACGACAGGTCGTTGTTACTGACGGACTATCTGCGTTTCCTTCCCGATAATTTTACGCGTTTGACGGGCGGGTATCGATGACCCTCGGGCCAACTCGTATTGTTTCGTAGACGATACAGTTTACATGGCAGAATATCCGAATTTTGAGCTAGTATCGGGTTGGCCGAGAAAATTGAAGGATATGAATCTTCTTCCTAATGCGAAAATCAACGCTGTAGTTAATACTAATGCGGGACGAATGTTCGCGATTTACAACGACGAGATCGTGGCCGAGATCGACGACTGCTCGATGATAGCTATCAGACATAACTCGTTGCACGCGATATTTCCGGGGATTCCACCCGCCGTAACGTCCGCCGTTCGATACATCGACGATAATCTGTACTTTCTCGTTAAACGACAATTCTTCAAGTACAACGAGTTTATTAGAAGTGTAACTATGGTTGGTAAATTCGATCCAAAGATTTTTGGTATCATGTGTCCAAGGGATGGACTGTTAGAACAATTGTGCACTCTTCTGAAAAGATTCGCTCAGATGAGGAACGTATTTTCGAGCGAGGACGATTTAGAGGAGGAAAGGAAGGAGGAGGCACGGAATTTTTCGTACAGTGTATAGAGCGAAGGATACGAAATGTTTACGATCAGTATCGCGTGATCTCTCCGATCGTAAAGATGTACGATATCGAGAACTCGCAGAGTTCCGAGACGCATCGAGTCGACGAGAGCGACGACGCGAGGAAGAGGAAGAGAATGCTCGACGATGACAGGTCGATCGCGTCGAATTATAACAACGTCGGTTGTACGAATAATCAAGTCAGAGTCTAGAACGAAAATATCCCTTGACTAAGACGGGATACAAGTTCCTCAACATATGCGTCACTCTTGAACATTTCTCGCGCGTGAACATTATCCTGGGAAATAGTGACAAGGAGATCTCGATATACGTGGAGGCAACTTCTCGAGCAACGACACGTTCTCTTGAAGTATCTACAGAGTACCAACGGAGAACCGTCTTTTCCGGCCCCGTCGCATATCGGAAATATGACTGTGCGTTTCGGAAGAATCAACAACCTGACGATATTACGCCTGGAAACGCCCGCAGCTCGCTTGGTCATATCGAAGGAAACGGTGAATAATCTGTTCGAGCTCGAGCATTGTGTCAACCGACTCGTTATCTCGTTGACCAAGATATTAGGAAAGATTGACGCGAAATTGGCGCGTTTCAAGGATCGCGTCCGCTAAGGATACGAAGAATATCTCGAGAGTCATACGCGATAACGATGCCTTCGATCGTAACGACATTATCGATTGCGAACTCGTTCTTTGGGATGTAAGATTGAGATGAAATAAAATGAGAGAGATATTGTAAAAAATGTTTTTTATTTGTACTTCCCCAAGCATGTATGTAAGTGATACGAGCGATAGAATATTATAAAAGAATCTGATTATAATATGATATAAGTAATAGTTAAATGCATCTGATTATAATATGATAAAGTAGTGAATCTGATATATAATAGTTTACAATAATCTAATATATGATATAATTAATTGAAAACAATCTGATATATGATATAATATGATATAATATGATATAATATGATATAAATCCTTAACGCGACATTACAGTTCCATGATACATTCCCATCGTTTCGACCACCAGTCGTACAATTTGCACACGTTTTCCATGGCGCAATTTTTCGCGTGACGCTCGCAGTGGAAGGCGAATGTCGTCCAGGGTGTTCAGGCGTCCTATATCCTCGAAATCCGCATCGATAGTCTCGATGATCACGTCGTGATCCGCGATGACATCGCCGCCGAGAATCTCCTCTAACCACTTCTTCTTTTCCAAGCTTTTGACATACATTCGTCTAAGCGCGTCTCGCGATCGGTTGCACACGCCGCTTCGAATCACGGGTTTCGAGAGTCTGTAGGCGACATCGCCGTCGCTCCACTGCAGACCGTGATGATTGACGGTTATCCAGCACGCTCTAGATTTTTCTACCTTTGTAAGAAGATTCCAGGATATTGCTTCTCGAAACACTCGATGAGTTAGCTCCTTTCCATTTCTTAATATCGCCACCTCTGTAACCGTAAATTTCTCCCGAACGGTAAAACCTTGCAGATCGACGAAGACTGTACGTTCGACATTGTCGCGAGACGGAGAAAAACCCTCGCGCTCCGCTCTTCTTTATACGTTCGTTATCGCTATCAAAACCGCGGTTTCCTGTTTTTTGCGCTCTGCTTTTCTTTATATGTTTGTTATCGCTATCAAAACCGCGGTTTCCTTTTTACGTACGACGTTCGTCAACAGGTTATACTCTACCACTCTATCGTGAATGAGACAATAAGCCGTTGTATTAGCCGGAACGTTCTCTTTCGAATTCTACGCGAACGTCGACGGTGACGTTCTTGATCGATTCGTTCTGGCGGGAACAATCGATGATTACGAGCGGACCGTATTGCAGAAATCTGGTGACAGTCATGAATGGTTCGCAGGTCTCGCATCCGTAATATGTCTTTCGAAATTTCAGATACATATCATACAGCACGGCGAACTTGTTACGTTCGAAATTTAGATTCATATCATCGTAGGAATAGAACTCGGAATTCAAATAGAGTTTTACATTAGTTAGCTTGCAATCGTCGAATTTAGAAACATCTTCCGACGGTACGTTTTTCCTTCCAGTCTGTAGCGCGAAGATTACGTATCGCGATTTCTCCAATTGCGTCGCCACTTTTATCGCCCACGAATGCTTGGTCGTACTTTGTAACAGCGGAAATTCGTATAGATTCCACGAACGAAAGCCCATGCTTAGATATCGTCCGCTGTCCAACGTTCGCAGAAGCGACAATTTGTTGACGTCATTCACGTGCAGCATTCACTACTGTATCTTCAACAGTGTGATCTTTGGTCTCTGACCTGAATGCACTACGACGCAATTGTTATCGTTGCGAGCGCGTATCAGAATGAGTTCGTGCCGCGTGTTTATCACTATGCGCTTGTGATCCTCGCAGAAATCTAGGAGTATGTTGAGAGGCACGCAAAAGTTGAAATCGTCTAATGCTATAGGCGGTATCTCTCATCCGGTGTTCTGTAAAACTCTATCTCTCTCGTAGCACAACGATACATAGTTTTTCAACAAGGTCGTTATTCCAATGTTTCTGCTCTTATCTGCTCCACGCCATTGAGTTCGTATCGAATCTCGTCATAAACATAAACGCGATGCAATTGTTAACTAGTTTCGCTCTCGTAACTTCCTTCACCGTATCTTCTTTCGCCGTACCTTTCTTCGCGCTCTCTCTCGTCGCGAACTTTCCCTCGATGTACAGAAAACTGTCGCACAGTAACGTGTACAGATCCTGCTGCTGTATAGGTATTCGTATCTCGTCGCTGTATCCGAACGTGTTAGTGTACGGATTGTAAGTGTGGGTTTCTATTCTCACGATATGATCGTCAAAGATCGAGGGCATCTCCGATACTTAAAATGTCATTCGCCATGTCGATTCTTCACGACGAAACCTAAAGATCTTAAGAACGCAACATTCGCGGCGTTCAATTCGTTCGTCCTTTCCTTGCGCACCTTCCTCGTCGTTTCGCGATAGAATCGCGGATGTAGCATTTGCGTCTCCTCTTGCATACCATTCGTTCAGAACGAGCATCTTTCGCTCTCGCGTATCTCTCTACTGCCTTCGTCGTCGCACGTGAAGTCGCATCGTTATCTCCTCTCCGCGAAAATCGATCGGTCGCCCGTCTTGATCCACGACTCGAAGCGTGATATCGGTGACGTTTCGCGCGATGATAGATAAATGATCGACATCGGAGCGTTCGATAGTTTATATCCCGGAGGAATGTTCCGGGAAAACTCGTGTATCGTGTGAACCGTGTTCGTCGTTGCTGTACCCACGGTGATATTGCACTCCACCCGAATGATATTAACGCCCATGATATTCACGGGCCCGTCGGACATGTGCCATTTGTTCGGTCGCACACGCGACAAGCGGATGTCGCTCGACGGGAAAAAACGGCGCGAAAGATCGCGAAGACTCAGGATTCTATACGTAAAAAGAGCGTTAAAGACCGGTGAGATAGAGGAGGAAATCGCGCTGGAGAAACGATTCAAACCGATCGTCCAGCCGTTGAAACTAATCGCCGAGAACACCGCGCGAGATGAGTCGACCGAGGGAATCAATCTGATCGCATTCGTCGGCGCTAAGAGGAAACGCGAGACTAACGACGAGCCGCCGTCGAGACCGACGAAGATATATGGGCGCGTTTCTAAGCGGGGACAGACAGAGCGAGATCGATCATGTTTATGGGGTGTACTTCGATATGAGCGGCTCGATGCTCGGCGACAGGCGATTCGACGTGGCCGCCGACGATAGCGTGATCGTGGGCGACGCGCGATATCCAAGTACGGGCTTATACGAGTTGATCTTCAAGAGACTTTCCGACGACGCCGTGTACACGGAAAATGACAAGCAAACGTACAAGAGTATACTGTTAACTACGAATGCCCATCGGCATGGTCACAATGCGCTTATGCCCGTTCTAGGGGGTTTCAAGTACAAGCACATCATTGTGCCGCTATTACTCGATAGAAACAAAATTGGCGCTGGTACTGATAAGACGAGAAAAAGAGGGATCGACTATGTTCCATCCGCTATGCGAGTGAGGGACAAAAGAATCGAGTACATTCACTGGAACGATCCCAACGAGCTAGTCGATCGTCTTCGATTGCTCGACGCCTCTTGACGAGCTGGCAACGACATTCACGACAACGAGATTCTGTCGATACTCGAGAAGCTTCGCGAGATCGACGCGATCGAATAAAACGCCGCGCGCGTTCGCGGTATTCCCGTTATGTTGGTGAACAAGTTCGGAAGACCATTGAAGTTGTTTGGCGGAGGCGACAGGGCACGCTCGCGACCATCGATCAAGTCCCTACGCTACGTGCGTAACAACGCGCTCTAAGTGACGATTACTACGACGCGAGAGACAAAACCATACGGCCGCACCGAGAACCAATACCGACGCCGCGAGGAAGAGCTACGTAGACAGCGCGTTTCGAGACGCGGAAACGAGAATCTCCGAGACGAGCGAACTCTCGGCGAGCACCCGAGCGTTGCTATCGGAGACAAATGAGAACACGGCCAGATCGATCGGCGAATTGGAGGCATGCGTAGGCAGATTGTTTCTAAAATATACGATACGCAGATCGCCGAGATTACAAGAAGATTATCGCGCGTGGTAAATTCGTCACCCGCGAAGACTTGATGTCCGTGAACAAATTCGGAAAGTCTCTGGAGAGGCAGCGCGACGTCGACGATCGTTCGACGACGCATCCCTGTGAGCGTACGTGCGTCGTAGCGCACTCTGCCTGAATCTGGACGACTACGATGTAGTCGATGTAGTTAACAGACGCAAGATACGCCATCTGGATACACCGATTGACGACGCTGACGCGACGACCAAGGGTTACGTCGACGACGCGCTTCGCGTAAGGAGGAAGCTCTAATAAACGAGCTACGAAAACAGCTGGAAAATATGAATAAGCGGATTCGGAATATTTTTCTAGTATTACGACGTAAAAACCGAAATGAACGTTCTACGACACTTCGAAAAGAAGAGGGAGGCCTCGCTCGTCGATCACGACAAACTAGGGGAGACGAGAGACGCGATGGAACGAGCGCTCGAGAAGCGAAACGAATTGCGAGAGAGAGATCTAAGCGAGATCCACAAGGTCGTCGACGCTCAGGAGAAACGGACGCGGAATCTAGAGGAATCACTGCAAAATTTAGAGGAATCCCTGCGAAATCTAGAGGAATCTCGAAACGAGCTCGACGCGTCGTCGACGAGCCGCGAGAGGATCTCTATGAACGTGGAGAATCTCGCGCGTAGCAT